>NC_060911.1:7343711-7493711 GCF_014805685.1 Silurus meridionalis | reverse complement strand
CGAACAATACGAGGCCAAAAACTTGTAAAAAAATAATCAGAGAAAATCAGCAAAGATGTAAAAAATTAAAAAACACAAGAAATCTCAACAAAACAGCTCAGTAATTATTAAATCATTATATATATATATATATATATATATATATATATATATATATATATATATATATATATATATATATATATATATATATATTGCTTGATAATATAAATATATATTTTTCCACCTTTGATTCTCTTGAAAAGATGGACTTTGAAAGAAAGAACCATGCCTTCATAATGCATTAAAAAAAGGGGAAAAAAAAACATAAAAAGGGTACATAAGTATTTGGACAGTGACGATTTTCTGTAATTGTTTCGGCTGTATACCACCACAACGGATTTAAAATAAAGCAATCAATGCATAATTGGCATAAAGACTTTCAGCATTTGTTTATTTTTTTACATACTCTCTTCATTTCATATTAGGATTAGTGTTTATACGTTGATGCAAAACCTTTTGCACTTAATAATTGCCTGAAGATTTGGACACCATGGACATCAAATGCCAAGCCTTTAGAAGGCAATTTCTGTTTGTGGGTATTTCTGCGCTCAGTACTGTTCTCAGTAATAATAAAATGTATCGATTGGTTTAGGGTCAGGTGACTGATTCTATCAGGAGTATGTACAGCCTGTGAGACACCCGTATATACTCCTGCCTCTAAATTTTGACACCGGATGAAGTATGCTTTGGATCATGAGCCCTGCCTTTTCTTTTCCATGCTCGTCTCTTGCTGTAAATTCTAGTATGAGATCTTTTCATCTGTCAAAAAACTAATATTTTTGAGGAACTGTGCAGGGTTTTTATATATTATCTAGAAAAGACTAATTTGGCCTTTCTGTAGAGTATCACCAGTGACGTGCATCTTGAGGAATCCTCTATATTTACTTTCACAAATGCATCTCTAAATTGCGGATTTGACAATGATAAATCTAGCTACATTACAGTGTTCTTGTTTCTTCAGCAACATTCTGTGATCATTCAATTAAATTGTCTCTCCATGTTCTTCGAGGCAGTGCTGAGGTGTTGGAGTGGCTGAATTTGCAGATACCTTTCTTCAATATACAGTCCTTTAATTGAGGAACAAGATGTTATTTTAGATTTCTAACTCATTGCTGTTGTGCAAATGACGAAAATTGTGTCACTGTTCAAAAACTTAGGAACCCAAATACACGGAGTGAGTTACAATACATTTCTGATAAGATAAACAACACTGAATTAAATGACTGCAGTTGATTTTTGCAGCTGACTGAAAAGTGTGATCGGCTTATGGTTTTAAGACGTGTCCGCTGTCGTGTCGCTGCACTCAGACCTATAGGAAATGCAAAATCACGCCTTACAGGTAACAAACAGAAGATCAGCGTGGTTTGGAATAACAACTTAGGCTCGCAGTAACTGCTGCAAACAAAGAACCGTATGTGAAATAGGAAACATTCTTAATTCCTGATTTCCAATTCCTCCAGCATGTCCAATTACCTTCTCAGTGCTTTGGTCTGTTGGAGCACAAGGCAGGCAAGTAAACAGTTGACACGATTCAGAGAGTAAATACACAGAAATATGAGGAAGCAAAATAAATAGTCTGGGAGCAAAGGTCAGAGTGAGACAGAGCTGTGAATCACAATGAGGTAATGTGGGAACGACTAGAAAAAAAAAAAGAAACAAGTTCTGCCAATTTTGCAAATTACTATATATACTCAGTATCTATATACTACTACTATTAAGAAATTACTTTTTAAAACTATGTAACTAAATTCAGTAACAAATATTAATTAATATCTGTACGAATTTCTATATACACCAATCTCTGGAAAACCTCTTACAGATAAACATGGTCTCAGACATTGTATATTTCTAATTTACATTATGCAAATCGTATATCATGCTGGTAAGGGGAAGTGTTGGATTTGTTTAGAACTAAAAACAAATCAAACTTTAACAATCCTGCACATTTGATTTATGAATATTAATCGATAATTCCTACATATTAGTTCTATTGAGTGATCTTCAAAAAAGTCATAAATTATGCATTTTTCTATCTATCTATCTATCTATCTATCTATCTATCTATCTATCTATCTATCTATCTATCTATCTATCTATCTATCTATCTATCTATCATGTTAATTGTTGTATTTTTGTTGATTCTTTGTTTTTTACCTTTTGTTTGTGCTGGACATTGTTTTTTAGTAAAACCATTACGCCTCAACTTCATTATTCAGATAATGTATTCGTTCATTTGTATTGCAAATGTTGAACTGTTTTTTTTTTAAATGAATAAATCAGAGTACAACAACCATAATGCAGTTTGGTTCTAAAGCTACAACTGAAAGGGGAAACATACTATTATGTAAATTTTACAATCTAAATAGCAATATGTCCAATATGCCAGTTCCTATGCACTTTATTGACTATTTTTCCATTAAGCAATAGAAAAGAAGGATTAGATTTAGATAGATATTCTGATTTTTTTATCACAGATAACTGGTGTAGATATTATGCAGTTATAATGTAAAGTAATGTGTACTATATTATAATGATTATATTTAGCCTTAAATATCAGTAAAATATATACCCAATATATGTGAATCCTAATTAGGTTTAACAAATACTTGTCTTTGGATATTCTGTATTATATTATAGGAAGTGTACTGTCTCTAATTAGCATAATGTATGTGGTACATTTTCTGACTGTCAGTTTGTTTTAGCTTTAGTCAATTAAATCATCAAGCAGGATTATTTTAAAAGGTCAATTGTAATCAAAGAAAAAAAATAATCAATCAACCAAGCACTTCTGCACATGGTGTTCTGTGAAAACAGACTGCAGTATTTTGTATGTAGAGGATGTTGGGAGTAAGTGAGTGAGAGAGAGAAAGAGGAGAGGCTTGGGAAAAGGTCATCTTTCTCCATACGCAAGCATATACCTGTACACATGACCTTCATAACCTCATTGATACAGGAGATGCTTGGCTAGGAGCTGGTGTACAGGTCAGTATAGTGGATCAGCGTCACAGATAAAGGTCAGGTGAAGAGAAGGAAGGATGTTCGGTCAAAGTAATTTGGAGCAGAAAAAATTTTTTCTAACTGTACAATCTAGGTTACAATGATCAGAGCAGCATACAGAGCATTAGTCATTATTTGATGACCCTCAGAGATGGTAATGAGTGTAAAGCAATTAGCTCAATCTTGTGATCTGTGGTTGAACATGCAATCGATTAGTTAAAGAAGTCGAGACAGCTAAACCTTAAATTCTAGCAGTTCTGGTAACTGGGGGAAATTGCTGGACACTGTCTAATGATGCCAAACAATGAGAATGACAACAGAGAAGTTTCAACTCACTCTGTGCATTCCAGAAACACAAACACTCGCCCTTTTGTTCAGTGATTTGAAGAAGCAATAATTCAGCAGCGGATGACATTTGTGCAGCATATCATTTCAAACAAACCAAAAAAAAATATAAAACAGCATTACCTTTTGTCGGGAGAGTTCCGGTCAAAGGCGTGTCTTCAGGAGAAAGGCCAGAGTACAGGACAAGAGATTGACGGACAGGGCGAAGTCAACAAGATGAAGGGGGGATACATGAAAGGAGGGGAAAGGAAATAGAAGGGTTGGGTAGGAAATGGGGGTAGGAAAAAAGAACAGTGGGTAGAAAGGGAAGGATTTGTATAGAGGAAGGAAAGTTTGGGCAAAAGGAGCGTTTTTGGTTTCGTGTGTGTGTGTAGGTGTGTGTGTGTTGTTTGCTTCCCACTTAAAAAAAAAAGAGCAGCAAAAAACAGAACAAACCCATACCTTGGCTGTTTAACGTCAGGTGCGCCAGACCTTGAAGGAAAGAACAGAAAAAAAGAAAGAAAGGAAAAAACGAGGTCATAAAAAGGCACGGGAAGGGAAAAAAAAATCATTGTCACAACGTTGGACTGCAGTTTGTGACAGACATCCTGGGGCAGACACGGATGTCAGAGTTTGAACTCAAAGTAAAAAATAATAGAAATAAAATAAGAAAGAAACAAGATAACCGGAAAAAAAAAACAACAAGCAAGAAAGGTTCTCTTCTTAAGAGAGGTGTGGGGGACAGAAAAAAAAAAAGCATTTCATTCGGCGCAACTCCCGAAGGCCATTGCTCACTCAAATGCTTTTTTTTTCTTTGGAGTACTTATGGAACACACACATAACTGTTTGGCAGTTGGAGCTTTTTTTCCCCTGTCTAAATAAATTCCTGATCTTAAACTGAGATTTTATTTCTAGGTGATCTTTCTTTCTTTCTCTCTCTCTCTCTCTCTCTCTCTCTCTCTCTCTCTCTCTCTCTCTCTCTCTTTCTCTGTGTAAAACCATTTAGTTTCCCCACGATCAGGCAGAGATTCGAGATAAAAGCAAAAGAGTTCGAAAACCTCGATAAATCCTAGCCCAACAGGGCGCAACCTATTTAACCGGGGAAATATGTCCGTCTCTTCTATAAGGCCAGCAATTAGAATTAAACATGTATACCAAGCTCATAGCGATCGTGTTCACACATTGACCACTAATCAACAATCCAACAAGACAAAGTGATTCGCTCTTAAAGCTGGAAAAAACACAATAAACCAACAAGAAAACCATCACTGAAAAAACAGCTTGGATGGGCACCACCATCCTTGACAATGGCGTAGCAAAATCACAAATGGTACAGCTTGCTGAATGTAGAACATTTTGATTCAATTCACTCCCAAAATAACAAACACTTCCTGAAATAGACATTTTTCAGACCCATTAGCGCACAGGTATCCGATCCTTGTTTTGCCGATTATATTGAACATTTCAAAAATAGAAACCTTGCTAATATATCTGCTTTAGAAAAAAACACAAATAAAATATGTTGGAGCAACAAAAACTTCATTTTTCCAACTAGATGCTAATGTTACCCACAAAGGGATGAAAAGACGTAATGAAAGTTGCGCTGTCATTTTAGAATGCTTAAATCCTTCAGTTGAAAATTACCCACCTGCCCAAACCCTTCAATTTACTGCTGACTTCAAAACCACTGAAAGGTATAAAATAACTCGAAAAGATCTGTTGTATTTCAAACTTGCATGATTGCAGGTAGAGTCCAAAAACAGAACCGATATTATTATATATATATCGGCAGTGTTCTGTACTCGAAAATCCATATCCACAAATAACTTGTTGTAGAGTGCTCTACTCAACATCCACTGTCCAGGATCCCAGGCTTATTCTATTAGACATGTTTTATGCCTTCTGGTCAGTATTACTTCTATATTTTTGATTATATTATTTTGCCTTTGCTTGGACTTGCCTGCTCATTTTTGTCATTTAATTCCTCAGTTTTGCTAATATACTTTTACATTTATTTCAACCCACATCTCTTTGTGTAAGTCGTATAGAAACCTTTTATAGCATTTAGACACCAATGGTTGGATCTGGGTCTAAAATCCATCATCATGAAACCACTTGGTCTACTACAGCAGCACCTCTCCATCCTTAAAATCACAGAAGAGGATTTAAACAACCGCCTATCTGCCCATTACTGCGGAAGAGCTTTGTGAGCAGCTTTCTTGCCGATCCAGAGTGAATTTGTAGATACCTAATATCTTATAGCTAAATTGCACTGCTGTAACTTATAAAACCTGCCAAGGGGTTTTACTACGATGTTTGTTTTTTTTTGCCAACCAGCCCCTAAGATCTGATTTATCCTGCATAGCGTTTGTAATCTGTAAAGTCCCAACAAGAATAATATCTCCAACACTTTCTAAAACTCTTGCAACACCTTAACCTTACAGCTACAGCCACCCATCCAATATCTCTGCTCTGGTCTCCTGAAACTCTAGAAAATCAAACGGGAAATCCTAGACGTTGTTTCATTGTCTCTTACCTGTATTGAATTTAGCATCCTAAAGCTCAATTTGTTAAGCTATAAAAAGTATTTAACAGAAAAAGACAGGCTTCTTTCCTCATATTTTACATATGCATGCAATACTAAACAAGAAGCGAGCACAGTGCAACCAAGGTCAAAACCTTACCTCTTCTGCTAAGTAGAACAATATATGACCATGGTACACCTATCCCTCTAAGGCAGGGGTGTACAATCTTTTACACGAAGGGCCAGTGGGGGTGCGGGTTTTCATTCCAACCAAACAAGTCCACAGCAAGTTCTTCTACCTGTTTATATCTAATTTTTTTCTTTTTTCAATGACTATCAGGGTTTCCTCTTGATTGGTTGGAATGAAAACCTGCACCCACACTGGCCCTTTGTGAAAAAGATTGGACAGCCCTGCTCTAAGGAGTCTTGAGTAGAATTGGGGTCTCAGCTACTTCACATTGATTTGTAGTGCATAAAAGCAAATGCAGTATGTACATAGTGTACATTTGAATAAAGAACCCTAAAACAGATGTTTTCACTTCCAGAAATGGTTCAAAACTGAATCTTTTTAAAACCTAATACCACTAACCCACCCAGTTTCGCAAACTGAAAGTCTCAATACAGAACAAAGTCATACCCAACACAGCCCGGTTTGCAGTGGGCCTACTGACACCAATAATCTTCTTAGACATGTTAATTCAACATGGACCCTGCTACCTTTGGACTCACTTGTCTGCTGCTTGCAAGATTAAATGTCACATGATCCTAGAATGATGCAGGGCAAATCAAGACAATGCAAATCAGTTTTGTTTTAATGCTATTATCACTATTAGTGTTGGATGGAATTCATCCAGTAACGTTTCTAGACGTAGACAAACTAGGCGGGTTGGGGGGTGGTTGTTGAATCCATGCAATTCTGCAATGATCATTAAATGTGAAACTTTTTATCGAAGGTTGAAAATGATTTGTATGGTGTGGGGGGGTGGAGTCGTGGATCTGGGGGGGCTGGTGACAATCGGTATCTTGACTTGGGTGTCAAAAAATCCAAAAAACGGCCCTGATATTAATAACATATCAGCAGCAGGTATCATTCTCTAGACTTTGGTGCTATGCTTAGTGGTATCTACAACATTATAACCCACTACGAGTGGTTTTTTTGTTTGTTTTGATTTGAAAATCTGTAATTGAGTTGTTGGCCATAGTTTAAACAGTAGAGCACAGAATCCAGCCAACAATATCTCAAGGAGCTCGCTTTTATTTTCTTACCACTAACAGCCTCACTGCATGCCTGAGGTAATTGCCACAGAGGGGACAATGCAGTACATCTTAACGTTGCTTACACAAATATTCAATCACTCACAAATAAGGATGTTAATATAAAAAAGACAAATGGGATAATGCCAAGCCAATACGCAACACAGTGGATTAGTAAGAAAAGATTCCCCTGCTGAATACACGACTTGTGTATCACTAGCAATATTATGTATTTATGAATTCAAAATCAAAATGAGATTTAAACAAGTTCTCCGACACAGCTATTTGTTGTCATTCAGAGAAGCCTTGGCTGTCAAGATGGTGACTCAGAAAGCTGCCAGACTGTGATTGGCCAAGGCTTATGGAGTGTCAGATGGTGGTGGGGTCCTAATTTTATCATTAAGGCGGACATGTTTGGAAATCTGCCCTCTTGCTCAACATCCGTGAAAATCAGGCAGCTGCAGGCACCGTATGGCTCCAACCAGAGGGGCTCATGTGCCATTTACACCCGCCTGGGCAAGACACCCTACTGCATACACAAATGATCCTATGGGAAATATCAAAATAACACCAGCAGTATGGCTGTATACCAGAAATGGGTGGTTATTGTGCGATATGAATACATAAGCATGTTAGGCAATGGGAGCAAGGGACCTCCATGTCCTTCACTGTACTATTTCTTTTGTGAATAAATAATTTTGTTTGTGCAGGGTCCTGTCCACCATGTGACACCAACCAGATGTTAGGCATTTGCTGCTGCAATTCTGGTTGTGCACAGAGGATGGCAAAAGCAGGTAAGTTATAGAGGAAAAAACAAACAGCACCACTGTTGCACTGTCTTACACTCATCTCTCTCCTCATTCATCAGCATAAGTGCTCAGCAACTCAGAGTCCTATTCTTTCTAGCAGGCCTCCTGCTGAGCACAAGTACTATGCAGAACTCTTGCAGGACTGCCTCAGGCATATGGTCCTCTCTCAAAGCACAGCACTAGAGCATATGGTTTTGTAAAATGTAAAGAGCCAGAATAGATTAAACAAAAAAAAAAAGAAAAATGGAGTAGCACCAGGGTTCCATTAATACATTCCTTTTAAGTCTCAACAGTTGCCAAAAGTGTGTTTCTATCCATCAACCATTTAATTGTGCTGCTTTGTCTTCTGCCTTGGTTTATGCATCCCAAGGTTCTTTAAGAGATCAAACAACTGCCAATGCATTTAGTGTTTTGTAATCGTGGTCCTAAAATACAACCATTTTGGTGTGCAGAGAGTGTAGAACTCCTAAATCAATGCATATGGAAAATCTGAGAAGATCTATTCTATGGCCAAAGGTTTTGAAACCTGACTCTCACATCCAAGTGCTTTTTAAACATCCCGTTTCAGATGTAGTACGGCATTTTCTGTTACAATAACCAACACTTTCAAATAGATTTCAGCACTTAAATGTTCAGCTACAAAAGCATTAATGGGGTCAAGTACCTGGTGTCAAATGACAAGGTCTGGGAAACAGTCTAACCTTAATTCATACGTGTTCAATGGGGTTGAGGTCAGGGATCTGTGCAGGCCACTTCAACCTTGGAAATGTGTATCTTTAACCAGCTTGCTTTTTGCACAGGGGCATTTTTTATGCTAAAACTGATTTAGGTCTCTTAGTCCCAGTTATACATCATAATGCTACAACAAACAAACGCATTCTATGCAATTGTGTGCTCCCAACATTGTGGTCACAGTGTAGAAAAGGGCAAAATATGATTGTCGTGTGTCCACAAAACCATTGGATTTATAGTCCATTTTCTGCAGGTAATTTCTTGCACAATCTGGCGCCCAAGACAAACAACAACAAAAACAAAAGGAGGTAAATAAGTGGTAATGGTAGCTCAGTCGTTGAAGTGTTGAAATTCTGATCAAAAGGTCACGAGTTCAAATCGCTGCACCACTAAGCTGCCACTCCTGAGCCCTCAATTACACGGTTAACCTTTAACAGCATAATTGTATAAATGGAGTTATTGGAAGACTCTGTATAAAAGCAGATTCCGTGAAGGAAAAAAATCTAAATAAAGACTTGGTGGAACATCATATTGCAATTTTTAGGCTTTGAAAAATTTCCATTCCATTCCATTTTTTGTCTGTCTAAACTGGCCAATTCTGTCGACAAATAGTAAAGTCAATAGTGTGAAATACTGCACTCAAGTCCCAACAGTACTAAAGCAGAAGCATCTTTAAGCGGTAGCTCATTATACAGCAAGTCTGCCGTTATCCGTTTTTGCTCCGTCATCGGTGGGTTCATCGGAAAGTCAACCCAATTTATATCGCTGACTCGCTGATTTATATCGGGACTACTAACCCGATGCATTTCAAGTTATAGGAAACAAATGTTGAAAATACATGGGTAGCAAGACACCGACAATCAATTGTCATTAGCTCTTAATGCAGAAATTGTCAGGAGGCACGAAGCTGGTCCAGATAAAATCGGGTTACATTTACGGGCAATATCCTAGATGCTTGGCTGATCGTTTTAGCCTTTCAACCATACCAATTTTAGCTCATAAAAATGCTTGGCACTCGGCCAGTGAGTGCAAATCACGAAAACGAGAATTAGGAATCACTGCACTTAATCTCATTTCACTGAGGAAAATGAGAATTTGCCCATAAAAGCAATTTTTCCTGAAGATTCCAATTTGATTTTGGGGGAAGAAGCCAGCGCAAAGGGATGGGATAATGGTAAATATAGCTGGTTAAAAGATATCTCAGTGATAATGCTTGATGAAGGCAAACATACATCTCCCCAGGTCTATACATAATGAATGCATCTCTCTTGCTCGCTTTGTTTCTCTCAAATGTGCTCTCTCTAATTACATGAAGACGTGAGTGTAATTTAAAACACGTTAATAATTTACCGAGGTGTCCGGGAGAAGAGGAGGGAATGCATCATAACGAATCAGTGTGGAGATGATGAATGAAAAGCTGCACTCCTATTGCCCTTTCAGTCTCATATTCAAAACTGATGTGAGCCTGGTATCAGAAAACGAACAAGTCCGGGTTAAATTTGTTGTAACGTTTATAACCTATTGCTAAACGTTATATAAAGGTTTAGTGGGTTCTTTTATTTACTTTGTTTATTCCTTCATCCGCTGATTCATTTTTTTTGGATCGGTGCTGGCTTTCAATGTCTTTCTGAACAGTTGTCAAGCTGTTCCAATTCATCATGCACAATTTATTTCCAAATGTCACTGATATTACACCATCTCTGCCATTTAATGCTTTGTTTCTACAACACTCTCCTGACATTTTATACTCCTACACACTCTCAAACGCAAACAGGACAAGTAAAAAAAAAATGATGGCAAATCATACTATTTCAAGGGTAATGTATTATATGGCACTTACAGAGTCGAATGCAATATTTTTTGTATCGCCAAAATGTGTCCTCGAAATGGATACGACTCTCATTCTGTGGGTGGTTATGTGGACTGTCTGCTAGACGCAAAGGTAAATTCCATTTGTAATGATTAATTGTGTTTACTTTTGACATCAGCATTGCTCACCATGCTTGCCTTGACACATTGGGTTTATTTAATCTTTAACAAAAGCAGCGTTTCAATTCTATATATTACAAAAAAAATGTCTATTAATATCTTTTTTGTTGGTAAAGCTCAAACGGTCATAAAGTGAACCACATTGTAAATGTTCAATAAATATCTGATATTCAAACAGACTGAGTGTGTGCAAAACAGAGTGTGTGCAAAAAGGAAATCCATGAAGAATTTCATGAAAAAAAAAGAAAATCTTAATGTGACTACAATTTTGTGTGTAAAATTTTTTTTTAAAGTTCTTCCTGACTTTCCTTCCAATTTTATTTTGCTTTTTTAAAAGCAGTTAATATTCATTCTGGCTATTATCAAACACAATGAACGTTTCGCTCATTAATATTCAGAGGCATCTGCGTACTCAATCTTCTAAGTAATTAAAGTTCAAATGCAATTTGTGTGTGTGTGTGTGTGTGTGTGTGTGTGTGCGCATGCATGTGTAAGTGTTTTAACATTAAGCTTGAATAAGCTCTAAGAGAGCTTCACAAGAAGCTTGTGAGCTGAGGAAAAGCTAATTGCCTCCCTCATCACCAAAATGAAATAATGAAATTTAAATAGTTCAACGATTCATTCAGTGTAACACGTTTTGTTCATGGCTAATTTGCCTGTGATACCTTCCCAGAATTAATTAGAAGACTGAATGTAACTGGGAGAGTGTAGAGGTTTTCACAGCTGTTTTCTCTCAATTAAACAATTCAGGAGGAAGCTTGGTCTCTGGTTGGGGGAAAAAAGGGGGTCAGGATAAGTCAACAGATAAACATAGTGACATAGGTGAAGAATATAAAGAACCTTAGGTTAAATAAGCTACTGTATGCTGATCATTCGGCTCATTGAGCTGAGCTGCAAATCCCACCTGTAGACCCTGTGTACTATCTACTAAGAGAAAACAAAAACCAAATGTCATTTTTGTTATGGTAGGTCAGAGTAGAATAGACAGAGCGTTCTGAGCTCACATAAAGTCTACAGTAACAAAACAAAAAAAATTTGTCTTTACTAACGAGTTCAGGAGAAGAACCATCTTGGAACGCAACTGTCAAACCCTGACATGGATGTGCTACAGAACAGCAGAAGACTACCCCTGACCTAAGAACAGGCATTTTGCAATTGGAAAAAATGTTGCCAGACCCCCTATTACCCCTCACTAACCCAGTCTTCACTCACAAATAATATATTTCAGACAATTCACAATTTTGGATCCCACAATGGTATTTAATTAATTTATTCATTTACATTAATAATAATTACCGTTATTATCATTTATGTAAATAAATTGTGTTCATTAATTACGTATTGTCTTTGCTTATTGACTTTCTTTTTTTTTCATAATATTACTTTTTTATTGAACGTTATCTATCAATGTCTCTCTCTCTCTCTCTCTCTCTCTCTCGCTCTCTCTCTCTCTTTGTAATTCCACATTTGGGCCCCATTTGCTCCTATCTTAACCTCCACTCTAGATTTTAGAGTATGTTTGTGGAAATTTGTGTTCATTCAGTACCACAAGTCAGGTAATCATGTTAGGTGAGGAGGCCAAGAGAGCAGTCAGTGTTCCAATTCATCCTAAAAGTGTTCAGTAGCTCCGAGGTCAGGCTACTCAATATCTTTTACTCCAACCTATGTAAATCTCATCTTCATGGAGCTATCTTTATGCACAGTATACAAAGACATGATATACAAATGTGTGCTGACAACTGTTCGGTAACAGTCCAGAGACGAACCACAGGTGGCTGGAAAAGTGAGGTGTCCTAATATATTTTGCCCATGTATTGTATTTATCCATCCATCCATCCTACTTTAACATGCTACAATCAGTATCTATTGCAGTTATTTTCTTTAAATTTATTTTAACATTTTTATTATCATTTTTTTTTTGGAATTTTGTGCTCCTTAGCTATCCATCCACATATTGACATAGCACTAGATGTAGACCCCCCTCTCTCACACACACACACACACACACACACACACACACACACACACACACACACACACACAGAAACACAAACCCACCCCACCATCTGTTTGCTTATTAATCTTGGATTCCTGAAACCACACACAGACACACACTAATAAGCAACTAATTCTTTTGGTTTTTTACCAGTAGCTATTTAAATGCGCTGATAATGCACGTTTTATCAAACATTCTAAATTAGACTAATGTAAAGCCAGCCAATAGCAAACTACGCAACAGCTACTGCATTAAACATTCTGGCAATTTATTCTGGAAACCTGACGATGGTAAGGCAGTCACCACTCTCAGGAGGACCATTAGAAATGTTGTTGCCCATGAGCGTCTGCACGTTCAAACGCAAAACCCATTCAAGGCTCCATCCCCTTGTGGCTTTCTCTTCCAAACACATTTCCACTAAATTGAATTACACAGATTTTACCTCATTGCTCTTCCTCTCCTTTATTAATGTTTACTCGATTATACGCATTCCAAATTTCCTTCAGCTGCCGTTTGCGTTGCCAAGAACCACCGAAACAGTGCCAAGAACGATAAACCATTCCCTCCATCAGCACAATCTGAAATCACTACACGTTGGGAAATAAAGGGGGGGCAATTATCAGTTCAGTTTTGAATCTCCGGACTCTGCAGCCTGAGGGCTTTACCAGTCAATAGCACAACTAAATGATTTCTATCTGATTTTAATGCTCACTGTGGCTGCAAACAAGCTAATGAAGCAAAGCTCTCTGTCAGACACAACACTCAGTGTTAATGTCTGCTACTGGTGTTAGCATCAAGAGTTTCACTCTGGTTTCATGGTATTGTGTCCTCCATAGTGAGGAAATCACAGTAGGAAAAATCTGAAACTAACAGTAATGAGAAATTAATGCTCTCCAACAGTGCTGTTATGCTAATGTGTCATATCCGATAGCTGAAACTAATTAGCATCTAAGTAAAACTCTAACGCTTAAAAGTTCTTCATTTATTTGCTCATGCAAAAAAAAAAAAAAAATATGCATAAAGTGTCATTTTATTAAATCCTCAGTCTATTGCACAAAAAATAAATAAATAAAAGTTTCGCACACCCTGAAAAGCTTATAGCAAGAGAGGATTTTCACTACTTTGGAAGTTTCAAAGCATAAAACCTGTCTTATGGTGGATATGCATAAAATGTATAAAATATAAGGGTTTAAAAACAGCTGTCTGAATTTTATTTGTCCATGAATATGTTAAACAAAGGATCTTGACTCACATATAGCTGCTCTACTAAATGTTCCAAGTGACTTACAGGGCTGCTGTAGAGAGTTAAAAAAGCTAAATGATTGGTGAAGCTATTGACTGACAATTATCCAAACACAAAATGATGGCAAGCTAAAATGTTTGGGGATCGATGTAGAGTATATGCTTCTAAAAGTTTCGCCATATGCTTTAGTCATGCAATACAGGCAAAGGCGGGTGCAAGTGCAGACTTTTATTGCTAAGAAGTGAAGGAGAAAAAAAGTTTAAACACAAGGGACAAAAATTAAAAGCTAAAAACAAGTCTAGGAAACAGGAACAAGATGAAGGCAAGTGTTCAGATCTGACATAAGATCTGACATGGGATCCGACCTGGGATCTGACATGGGATCACTGGCATGGCAAAACTTGAACTTAAATAGCGGTGCTGATTGAGGTGAAACAAGAAACCGGAGTGTGTCCGAGTGTGTTAGTAACGTGACATGCAGGGGCTGCTGGGAAGTTTAGTTCCTACCCTCTTCCTGCTACACTGGTTGATTTCAAGTGACTAGTAGGACAAAAATAAATGGCCTTAATCACGTCTACTGAAATATTTCCATCAGAACAAATACATATTTATTTGTATTGTATTTTTGCCCTTGTGTGGAGCATACATTCAATCAAAGAACGATGAGAATCATATCATGACCAAAATACAACAAGGTAATAAAACAAGATGCTGTCGAGGAAATGGCTGTTTACTGCAGGACCAGTTAAAAGAAGTAGCATGAACTTGCTTCAATGTAATCGAAATAAAAATGGGTTTAAAATAAGACTGCAATCTTTACAAAATAAACTACTTCAAGCTGTTATTGGAAAACTACCACCTCATCTTTTGTTAGTCCCCCCCTTTATTAAGTCTCATCATGTTTCCTTCCTAACTTCATTATTCTTAACAGAGCTGATATCTGCAAAGTATTCAAAAAGCCAAACAGTCTATTGTGCTATAAGACATTCCATATTTTTCCCAGTCATAACCATAAGAGACAAGCGAGAAAGAGAAAATTAAATAGTGTAAAAAAGTTGATCATAATGAAATTAAAAAGCACTGAACCTTGTACACAAACCTCAACAATACTTCTCAGGCTGTCATGTTTGCCATGAGTGAAAAAATTAAACACACCACCTTTGGTCTAAAAGCTATATTTTAAGAGCAGCTCGAGCTATATTTCTTTATGAAAGCCATTCAGCTGACAGGCATCTTACAGCACTGTTTATCCAGTGGTTGAAACCACGGGCGATGCGGCATTAAAAACCACAACTGTCACGTTATCTAGGAAAGCGTACTGAGCAATGTGCCGAGAGGCGGAACCATTACTCTCCCGCCTGCAAGACGAGCCTCCTCAGCTGTTACCTTGAGCCTGCGTGATACGTTTATTGCCTTCATTAATTATTTTATCTGTCAAGGTGGAACTTATCACCTTGAGGGTTCAGCGGTGTGCAAGATACACTATGCAACAAATGAGTGAGAGCGAAGTAGGACAGAAAGATAGATATTTACACATCATGCATAAAATGAGTCAAAGCTTTCAACTACGTGTCTCTCCATTTATTTTTTTCCCTGAAAAGAGTAGCATGATTGCGTCTTTACCGCTTGTAGAACCGATGCACGGTGCATCCGGGTAATATTCACAGAGCGTCAGAGCACAGACATTTTTAGGTCTGTTCAGAGATGTTCAGAGATCTGGGGCTCTGGCTGGGTCACTGAAGGACATTCACAGAGTCGTCCTGTAGCCACTCTTTGGTTATTTTGGTTGTGTGCTTAGGATCGTTCGAAGATGAACCATCGGCCAAATCTGAGGTCTAGAGCGCTCTGGAGCAGGTTTTCATTAAGGATGTCTCTGTTCATTGCTGCATTCATCTTTCCCTCGATCCTGACTATTCTCCCACTTCCTGATTCTGAAAAACATCCCCACAGCATGATGCTGCCACCACCCTGCTTTACTGTATGGATGGTATTGGCCAGGTGATGAGCGGTGACTGGTTTCCTACAGAAATGGCTTGGGATTCATGCCAAAGAGTTTAATCTGGTCTCCAGGTTGGGTCTCATGTGGCTATTACTAAGGAGGGGCTTCCGTCTTACCACTATACTCAATACATACATTGGTGGAATGCTGCAGAGAAGGTTGTTCTTCTGGAATGTTCCCCTCTATCCATAGAGAAATGCTAGAACTATTTTGGAGTTACCACTGGGTTCTTGGTCACCACCCTGACTAAGTCCCTCCTCCCCCGATCGCTCAGTTTGGCCGGGTGGCCCGCTCTAGGAAGAGTCCTGGTGGTTCCAAACTTCTTCCATTTAAGGATGATGAAGTCCACTGTGCTCACTTGGATCTTCAATGCTGCAGAAATGTTTCTGTACCTTCCCCAGATCTGTGCCTCGATACAATCCTGTCTCAGAGGTCTACAGACAATTCCTTGGACCTCGTGGCTTGGTTTGTGCTCTGACATGCACTGTTAACTGTGGTACTTATATAGACAGGTGTGTACTTTTCCAAATCATGTCCAGTCAACTGAATGTACCACAGGTGGACTCCAATCAAGTTGCAGAAACACCTAAAGGATGATCAGTGGAAACAGGATGCACCTGAGCTAGATTTTGAGTGTCATAGCAAAGCAGAGGTGGCAAAAGTACACACATCCTTTACTTAAGTAGAAGTACAGATACTCATGTTTTAAAATACTCGGGTAAATTTGATTGAAATGAAATGAAATGAAAATGAAATTGATTAAACTTTTTAGTAAAGAAGTTTGGCTCTGATATGTACTTAAGTAAAAAGTAGTTATTACTGCTACCTGTTTTAGCTGTTAACTGGACCTCACATCATAGATAGATAGATAGATAGATAGATAGATAGATAGATAGATAGATAGATAGATAGATAGATAGATAGATAGATAGATAGATAGATAGATAGACAGACAGACAGATAGCCTAGTGGGTTAATGTCAGTATCCACACGAGGATGAGTTTAAGAGTTTGATTCCTGGTCGAGCTGGTTGCTGTGTTGGTAAATAAAACTTCTGGACCTTGTTCCCTCTGAAAACATTTCAATTCTGTCCTTTCTGTGTTGGATTAATTTCTTGATTTCCTGGTCTTTAACAAAAGATAACTCCACCAAAAAAAAAAGGAACTTCTGTGGTAGCTCAGTGGGTTAAGGCTTGTGCCTGAACATGGTCCTTAATATAGTCCACGCTGGTGATAAGGTTTCAAAGCCAGTCCTACATGCAATCTTTCTTACTGCGCTGGCATGAAACAAAGTATGAACCCTCCAAAAAGCACAGGTGCTTTTCAGCAGTGGTCGCTCAGTGGTTTAAGGCTTGTGCCTCATCTAAACATGCTTCCCAGTCTGATCTCTTCCATGGTTCAGTGGGTTAAGGCTGGTGCATCGCTGTTGTGAAGATCAGGGTTTGAATCCTGCTTCCTGCCTGCTAGTTGTGATGTAGGTTATGTTCCTGCTTCCTAAATCTTTCTTTAGCTTTATATTCTTGTGTTGATGGTTTAAAGGTAGATAGACCTGCTCTAAACAACCTTTCAGCCTGTCTTCCCTGATGGTTCAGTGGGTTAAATCAGGTTTCTTGCTTTTGGTGGGGTTCAGGGTTCGAATCCTGCTTTCTGTCTGCCAGTCAGGTTTCACTTCCTACATCTTTCTTTAGCGATATATTTTTGTTTTTAATGGGTTAAAAAGAAAGATAGACCTGCTCTAAATAAGCTTCCTAGCCTGTCCTCACCAATGGTTCAATGGGTTAAGGTTGGTATCTTGCTGGTGGTGTGGATCATGGTTCGAATCCTGCTTTCTTCCTGTTATTTACAATGTGTGTTCAACTTGTGCTACTTACGTCTGTATTCGCTTCCTACATCTTTCTTTAGTTGTGTTGATGGTTTGAAAAGAATAATAGACCTGCTCTAATCAAGCTTCCCATCCTGTTTTTTTCTGATGGCTTAGTGGGTTAAGGCTGGTACTTTGCTAATGTTGGTGGTCAGGGTTCAAACCTGGCTTTCTGTCTGCTAGTCATGAGGTAGGTTAAATTCCTGATTCCTACATCTTCATATTCTTGTTTTGATGGGTTAAAAAGAAAGATAGACCTGCTCTAAACAAGCTTCTCAGCTTGTCCTTCCTGATGGTTCAGTGGGTTAATGCTGGTACCTTGCTAATGGTGTGAATCAGGGTTCGACTCCTGCTTTGTTCCTGCAAGTCATGATATGCGTTTGCTTCCTATGTCTGTCTTTAGCATTATATTCTTGTGTTGATGGTTTGAAAGAAAAGAAAAACCTGCTTTAAACAACCGTCGCAGCCGGTCCTTTCCCGATGGTTCAGTGGGTTAAGACTGGTATTTCGCTGTTGGTGGGGTTCAGGGTTCGAATCCTGCTTTCTGTGTTTCTGTCTGGTCTGAATTTCTTGCGTTGAAGCATGAAACAAACGATAAACCCCCCAAAAAAAGAAGGTGTGTTGTGGGACTTGATGGCTTTGTGGTAAAAGCCTTGCTTCTGAGCTCAGAGATTGCTGGTTTGAATCTGGCTTGTCCCCACACCTGGTAAGCTGTGTGGAAAGTAGTGTCTGGTGAGCAATGAGGTAGGTGACTGTAAACAAAGGCTGTGAATACTGGCTGCTTCACAGCCTCAGAAAAAGTGAGGGTGATAGGTTTTTGGCAGAATTTTTCCTATATATGCAAAACTAAGTCGATACTTTTTTGAACGTTTTTGCTTCATAATCATAGTTGTGATGTAGGTTATGTTCCTGCTTCCTAAATCTTTCTTTAGCTTTATATTCTTGTGTTGATGGTTTAAAGGTAGCTAGACCTGCTCTAAACAACCTTTCAGCCTGTCTTCCCTGATGGTTCAGTGGGTTAAATCAGGTTTCTTGCTTTTGGTGGGGTTCAGGGTTCGAATCCTGCTTTCTGTCTGCCAGTCAGGTTTCACTTCCTACATCTTTCTTTAGCGATATATTTTTGTTTTTAATGGGTTAAAAAGAAAGATAGACCTGCTCTAAATAAGCTTCCTAGCCTGTCCTCACCAATGGTTCAATGGGTTAAGGTTGGTATCTTGCTGGTGGTGTGGATCATGGTTCGAATCCTGCTTTCTTCCTGTTATTTACAATGTGTTCAACTTGTGCTACTTACGTCTGTATTCGCTTCCTACATCTTTCTTTAGTTGTGTTGATGGTTTGAAAAGAATGATAGACCTGCTCTAATCAAGCTTCCCATCCTGTTTTTTTCTGATGGCTTAGTGGGTTAAGGCTGGTACTTTGCTAATGTTGGTGGTCAGGGTTCAAACCTGGCTTTCTGTCTGCTAGTCATGAGGTAGGTTAAATTCCTGATTCCTACATCTTCATATTCTTGTTTTGATGGGTTAAAAAGAAAGATAGACCTGCTCTAAACAAGCTTCTCAGCTTGTCCTTCCTGATGGTTCAGTGGGTTAATGCTGGTACCTTGCTAATGGTGTGAATCAGGGTTCGACTCCTGCTTTGTCCCTGCAAGTCATGATATGCGTTTGCTTCCTATGTCTGTCTTTAGCATTATATTCTTGTGTTGATGGTTTGAAAGAAAAGAAAAACCTGCTTTAGACAACCGTCGCAGCCGGTCCTTTCCCGATGGTTCAGTGGGTTAAGACTGGTATTTCGCTGTTGGTGGGGTTCAGGGTTCGAATCCTGCTTTCTGTGTTTCTGTCTGGTCTGAATTTCTTGCGTTGAAGCATGAAACAAACGATAAACCCCCCAAAAAAAGAAGGTGTGTTGTGGGACTTGATGGCTTTGTGGTAAAAGCCTTGCCTCTGAGCTCAGAGATTGCTGGTTCGAATCTGGCTTGTCCCCACACTGGGTAAGCTGTGTGGAAAGTAGTGTCTGGTGAGCAATGAGGTAGTTGACTGTAAACAAAGGCTGTGAATACTGGCTGCTTCACAGCCTCAGAAAAAGTGAGGGTGATAGGTTTTTGGCAGAATTTTTCCTATATATGCAAAACTAAGTCGATACTTTTTTGAACGTTTTTGCTTCATAATCCCCCGTTTTCAGCTTTTCAGACACCGGGGGGGGCAGACGCCCGGATATTGCCCCCCTGCTTCAGGATATGCCCTCCGAAACCACATCCAACCTTCCACACAGCCATTTCTGACACCCTCCTTACCACAGCCACCAGAACATTCCACACTCTTAACTTTAAACCCTGGCCGGGGTTTGAACCGGCAACCTCTTAACCCAGAGGTAAAGCTCTTCCAATTGAGCCACAGGATTTCCTGCAAGAACCTGATTTTTAGGACCTTTTTTGGTTCTTTTTAAAAACTTTTTAAACAATTTAAAGGAAAGCTAAGGGGTAGGAATCGAACCGGGTGAGTCAGATAGCACCGACCGCTTCACTGACCATTACACCAACACAGGAGTGGCAAACAAGCCTTTGCTTATTGGACTCTTGGCTTTTCTATAGTTAGGAGACCAGTGTTTTCTCCTAGATCATGATGGTAGAGGGTCAAAACTTCTTCCTGTACATTCTCTCAGTAACTCGAAGTCTATGAGAAGTGACTCAGGTACAAGAACCACATCTCCAACACCTGCACCACTGATATACCATGATTTGCCAGCAACCAATTTTAATGATCTTTCATTGTTCTGTTTTTAAAAACTTCTTATAATGTTCAATATGAAACTAGCGGTAAGAATCGAACCAGGGAAGTCTCTCATCATAGATCGCTAATGGCATTACTTCAAAACTCAAAACTTTGTTAGACATGTAAATAAGCAGGAAAGAAAGAAAGAGAAACAAATAGAGAGACAGCAAGAGAAAGACATATACAGTGAGACAGAGACATTTACTAAAAGAGACACAGAGACAATTAGATAGAGAAAATAGAGAGACAAAGATAGCGAGATATAGCCACTTCCTCTTGGAAGTGTTTATCCCGAACGACTCCTAATGATCTCATTTACTAAATGAGCTGTAGTGAGTTAAGGGCTTGCTCAGGTGCCCAAAACTGCAGCTTGGAGGTGTTAAACATGTATCATATGTACAGCATGTGATATATATGTAAGCATATGTACAGTGATTAAATAATTAAATAATTAAAATGCACCTCTTCAAGTCAAGTCAGGAAGCTTTTATATATATAAAATTATAGACATTTTACAGATTTAAATGATGTATTGTTTTTATCTGAACGATCAATAAAGACAGTAATTTAAGTTTGTGTCGCCATTATCAGGGGAAAAACCCACAAAACGCCACCTAGAGGGTAAATTGAGAGAATCATGGTGGATTTTGGTGTTTGATTTGAGACTCAGAAATAAAACAAAAGTTTACTGATTAAAAATATAAAATATAAAATAAATAAATTAACTCCAGATAAAAATATCTGGATTTAATTTATTAATTTTATATCTAAGTAAAGAAAGGAAAAATATTTTGTGCCGTTTAAAATAATTTTAATTTTGACAGCTAATATATATATATATATATATATATATATATATATATATATATATATATATATATATATATATATTAATACAAAACTAATTAAAAATGTTGTTACCTAATGAATGTGTCCAGGCTGAAGATCCACATATAGAACACAAGCAGAGAAAAGATGATGATGATCAGGAATGTGTCTGTTCTCAGTCATGTTAAATCACTGACTCCCTCTGTCTCATCCACGTTAACCCCAAACTTCTTACTGCCTTCTGTGGTGAGTGAGAGTCCGTACTTTATACACCAGTGAATTGAAAAAGACGCAGTAACAGGAAATCGGTTGTTCGGCCGAAATCGGCACGCAGTGAAAATAAAAAATAATATTTCACCAAATCAATGGATTAAAATAAAGTAACGAGTCTGTTTTGAAAATGTAAGAAGTAAAAAGTACAGATATTTGTGTAAAAATGTAATGAGTAAAAGTAAAAAGTTGTCTGAAAAATAAATAGTGGAGTAAAGTACTGATACCGAAAAAATCTACTTATGTACAGTAACGAAGTATTTGTACTCTGTTACTTCCCACCTCTGTAGCAAAGGCTATGAAAACTTATGTACAGGTACATGTGATTGTTTTTCTTTTTTTTTTTTTTTTTTGTTATATATATAAATTTGCAAATATTTCAAACACACTTCTTTCACGTTGTCAAAATTGTAGAATTTGTAGGAAAATAATGACTTTAATCCATTTTGGAATGAGGCTGTAACATAACAAAATGTGGGAAAAGTGAAGTGCTGTGAATACTTTCCAGATGCACTGTAGCTCATTGATGTTGGCATGGCAAACACCTTACCTAACATGACATCGCCCATATTGTTGAAGCTATAACCCCTCATCCTTCCCCATGTCTCACATCTCAGCTATTTTCTCTACTATCATACACTATCTTTTTTTTTCTTTCTAACAATCCTCCTCCTCCTCCTTCCCTCGTACTTATAAACCATTTTCAGTAAGCAATTAAATTCTCCACTGTGCATTTTTATTGCTATATCCCCTTAATATACAGTATATTACCCAAGCAAAGTCAAGGAGGATTTGCAATAGGAAAATCGCATTATGAAATGGTAAAAAAAATGAAGAGGGGGGAAAAGGAATTGTATTATAAGATATTTGATTATTTTGATAACTGGAATGATGAGATTTTGGTGAAAACTACACATTACGGGTCAGTGAAAGAAATATTCTGCTCCCATTATTTTCCCCAGGGCCATTTTCTTTCTTCAAATCCAAAAAGCAAACAGTGCTATCGAGGGGAACTCTTTGCACCATTAGGTTTGAACTGAAGAATATTTCTTTTTGTAGGAACTCGGTAACTGGTGATGCAAAAAGAGGAACACATGGTAAGCATGGTTATTCCCAATAATAATAATAAAAAAACATTGTTCGTATTGCACTGTTACAGCTTTTGCCTTATGCTAACAGGTTCCACCCGGTTACAAGCACTATGCACGTTATTCGGTTATTCCTCAAAGTGACATTGCTGAAAATAGAAGGGGAAAAGAAAACATAAAAAGAACTCCCTAAAGATATCGAGCTTCACTGCTACACTACACATCCTAGAGCCTCAAAGGGACTATTAGCTCTGCAGTGTGTGTAACAGTTAAACTCCATCTATCAATTCGTTCATCCATCTATCTATTGAAAAAAAAACCGATAGCCTGCATATATATAGTAAATACAGCACACACTATTAAATGTGTGTTTGTGTGGACAATACACTTCCTGAAGAAGCTATACACATAGAAATGTGTGTTTGTGGGTGTTATGCTCCCGGGCATCTTAACAGGGGGTTATCGAATCACAGGTGAGCTCATTTGATATGATGAAACCATATGCCGTACTTCTACTTGACAAAAAAAAAAAAAGACTCCCTTTTCCTCCGTCCAAAGAAATAATAATAATAAACAACAATGCTACTCGGTGGGATCTTGTATACATCCTGGCATTTCTTTGGCATATTATCTGGCATTTATCTGATGTTAAGTTCACTGGCAGTTCTTTCTCAACCCGCCTCCATCCTGTGCTCTCTCACACACACACCTCTTCCTCCCATGTATAAACCCTTAGTGCCCAGCTTGGCAGCACATCAGACAGTTTGGAGGTACAAAGCTGCAGGAATTGGCACACTAGACTAAAAGTCTTTTTTTCTTTCTTTCTTTTTTTGCGCTATATTTGAGTTTACACTGTAAAATGAACATAACACCTGTAAAATGGTCGGTTTTTATGCGCATACCAACACTCCTACACCAGCTAATACAGTATGTGGAAGAGGTAGACCTCATTGATGTACTTGTCAGAGCAAGTGACAGAGGATGTCTTAGCCTGCAGGAAAAGTGGATTACATGTCAATCCAAAAGCAACCAGTTCACACACCATATTTGCCTCATGAAACCCCCGTTTCAATAGAAAAATTGGAAGAAACTAATGACATAACTGCTAATCTCTTCCCTCTAGTTAACGCCTCTTTTGAGTTCCAATTGACAGGGATTAAGACACTTATGTACTTCCTGGTGGCGTTAGATTGCTGAATTAAATGCAAAATGTTACTGGGACTACAGCGGGGTGAGAATACAACAAAGGGACTAGTAGATGTGATTTGGTTTCAAGATTCTTTTTTAGATAAATTATATTTTGGTGGAACCAGACATGCATAGGTGCATGGGCATGCTCTTATTTTTATTAGGGGCCAAAAACTTATTATTAATCATTTATTTTTATTAAATTTTTTTATTTAATTATTATGTGGCAATCTGATTTAGGGGGAAAAAAACATTGGGGGTTAGTATTCTAAGTAAATGAGTAAAAACAAAAGTCGCAAAAGTTAATGTTTTAAAAGTTTTTAAACATTAACAAATAAAATATATAACAGTGACCATAATTAATTTTTTTTATTTTTTTGCTAAATGTATTTTCCCTGACTGGACAAAACTGACCAGAACTGCTGCACAATTTGGCTGGGCTCTGAAGAAAAACACTTTTTTAAAAGTGTAAACAAAAAAAAGGAAAAATATTCATAGAGTCTGGATTGTTTTTTTTTTTTCAATAAGCATTTAATTAGTGAGATTTTGAGTAGGAAAACTACCCTGAGAGTATCGCATCTGGAAACCAGAATATAAGGCTAAAGAGCGCAAATACTCAGTATAGCAACTTATTTTACAGTGGTGGTCTCAATTGATTAGAAGATGAAATATCTTTCCTTAAAAAAAGAACACTTTTTTTTGTAAGTGTGTGCACTATGGGTAAAAGAATCAGATCTAAAATTTGATGGAAACAGCAAAGGAGATGCCACTAATCCAATTAAATTATACATTAAATGTATTACTTATCAATAATAGAATTCCATCCACATTAAAGATTTACTCATGATATCACCATGATCTAAAAAAGTGAAACTTCAAAACGAAAATAAAAGATGGTCAAAACTATTCATCGACTACAAACTCTGCAGTAGGTGTTTTATCTTTGTCAGGCTCATGCTTGATAGTTAGCATTGAGGATTTTCAAACTTGTACGAAACAAACACATGCATGTCTTTACCCACAGTGAACTTCTCAGAAGTGAAATATGACAACCTATCAAGTTAGGTGTTTAAATCCCCCAGAAATGTTCAGTACATAGAGGAACAGCTAGTCTCTTAGTTGACTAGTTAAGAACACGTATTTTCGTAATCTTGCAATACTATTTAGGTTCACTTATATTTATCATCTGTACAGGAAGTGAATAAGGTTTAATCCAGCACTAACAATTGATAATAAAACTTTATACATTTATACATCATTTTTTTTAAAAAAAAGAAGAACAAGATGAAGAAGAAGAAGAAACGGCCAGTAATAATCCAGTTACTACTTCCAGTTACTACACCCATTAAAAAGGTTTGTTCTCTTTGCTTGTACACTGCATTGCCTCTTTAAATGAATTCATGGAGTGTGTCACTTAGGGGCTAGCAGCCAAGAAACCTGTTAATATCAGCCTAGACAAGGTCATCAGGGTTCAAATGGATGCTGTCAGCTAGAGGCAGTGGTGGGACTCTCACAGGAGATAGAAAGAACGAAAACAAATCATCTACGAAGATCAAGAGGGGTTTTTTGTGTAGTTTTTTTGCTGATCTGGTTAAGGAAACCAATTAAATCATTCAATATATTCTTTCAAATTTGCACTCGAAACGAGACAAATACAGTTTATTTATGAAGAAAAATGACTTCATAGTCTCGACTAACAGAAGATTGCTTCCTGGCTGGAGTGGTGTATCAAGCAAGGCTCGGGTGTGTAAATGATAAACTCCCAATTGTCTGCTGATACACACAAAACAATCAGGTTGATTCAAAGCAGTGTTAATGGGAGCAAGACCTCAACTCTATAGTTCTCACTCTCCGGTCTAAGACTAGGCAAAATCTAAAAGCTAGGCTGTAGATGGATTAGCATAGTCCACTGGCAGGGCAGTAGAGATATGGTCAGTGATTATCTGTGGAGCTACAGTACACATTGAGGGTGAACAAAAGTATGTGACATGCTTTGAATGGGGTCTGCTTTAAGTTCACTTTCTCCATCATAGTACCACACACACACACACACACACAGTTCTATTGTCAGAAGACGATAACTTGACCACAAGGCCAGTAAGCCGTTAAATTCAATTATATCCAATTACCAGTCCCCCTTATAACAAAGAAAGGGCCACTATTTCTAAGAATGGGAGAAAAGATTGGATCCGATTGTACCCCGGAATGTCCCCAGAAACCAAAAAATCTGAGGCTAGACTCAAATAAAACAGACCGTCTTTCTCAACTTCGTATATACTACATCGTATTCTGCTCAAACTGAGACCTGAGCAAGCTCAGTATGAGTCCAAACAATCCTGGAAACATTTTATCCTGCGTAGCTGCATCACCCTGTGATATGGGAAAAGCACCATCCATAAGCACAAAGCTCTGCAGAGTGTAGTTTGGACAGTCAGGCGCATTGTTGGAGGAGAGATTTCCTCCCTCCAGGACATCTACACCAGGTGGTGTGTGAGAAAAGCAAAGAGGATCATCAGAGCCTTCAGCCACCTGAGCCATGAACTGCTCTGGCTGCAAACATCAGGCAGAAGGTACCGCAGCTTCAGATCCTGCACCAGCAGGCTGTGGGACAGATTCCCCCTGCAGGCCGTCAGACTGTCGAACTCAAACCAGTAACTCCAAACACGACTCATGCACAGCACTTTTTCTTTTATATATTCAAATTTACACTCTGACTGATATCAGACTCTGATTGTTCATGTGCAATATCTAAAACGATGCATACAACAAACTTATGTATATAAACCTTTCTGCCATTTTTCAGATCAAAGTGCCTTTAACTGGTAGTATTGAAGAAAGTAATGTTTTCGGCTCACAGCTCAAGTGTCCCAAGGTTTAATCATTACCCCAGGGTACTATCTCTTTAAAGTAAAGCATAAAAGATTTTTCTCTGGGTTCTCCAAGTCCCTCCAAACCAACTCTAACCAAAAACGCTAGCAGTAGGTGGACTGACTATGCTGCACTGCCCCAGAATATTAAAGTATTTCTACACAGTTCTGCACATAGTGCTTCCAGCTTTCACCATGACCCTTATTAGTATAAACCACATTAAAACTCTGAAATCCAACTTGAGATATAACTTACTGTCGAATGAATAGACCAGAAAGGAATGGGCTTGGCTACTTGCCCTAAAATTGTACTAAAAAGCTTGTTAGGGCATTCACATTCATATTAGACATATCAACAAATCATAAGATGTGAGTAATAAACATGAAAATGTAATGCCACAAGAACTGAAATATCTGACGACTTTTTGAACTAGTTCATTTAGTTATGCAATGTGGAATAAATAATGAATAATGAGTGAGAATTCGCGAGGTACAGTAAACATATTTCTGAGATTTCTGGGAAAAAATATTAAAAATCATACCTGATATACCTCTAAACATTAAATATATATATAAAAAACCTCCACCAATAACAATGCTTTTGTTGCTCATCAAAAATAAGTTCTCTCAACCGATTGGTCAAATAGCGCAAATGAGCAGGTGCAAGCATAGCCAACTGTGCTAACTTGCATGCTATTATTTGGTTGGTTTGCACCAAACTGGTGGACCAATTCTGAATATCTGTCTTCTGCACGTGTTTAATTTTAAACAGTGCAAGACCAAAGATGTCAATCAAGTACTCGTGTCATAATATTAGGCCACACCCACTATGTTCTGACTCATTTTAAACAGTATTTTGACAGAATTCTAAATCTTGACTGTGTTTCAATGGCTCCTTCGATCGAATGAGTTTTTAATATGAAACCCATGTTTGGATTCATGCAAGCTTTTTAAATACTTCACACTGTTCTCCGAAACTCAGGAAAGAAACGGTCCTGATAAAAGAACTCCAGTACAACTAAATCAAAATACAACATAAACCCAGAATTTGGAAGCCTCCAAAATGAGTGGAGCGTTCGAGTCAGCTGACGGACGTGTCTGCATAACGGAGCTAATCTGAGAGGAGGTTTCAATCTAAAGGCTGCTGTGTTATGAAGCCTTTAACGATAAGTAATTGCAGGGGATTAGCCGCAGGCTGCTTTAGAGACCAAGTCTGATAAACAGAGAATTGGAATGTGCTTCTTGATGAAATTCTAAACATGGATCAATATCCTGAATATTACAAACGTGCCATCAATCACAATTACATTTAACCAGACACAATAGGGTTTTATAAACACAGCACTATGCTTCAAGACATCATACCAAATCAGCATGGGGCTGTGGCACTGATTTCATTCTGGTTTAGCCGGGTTTTGGCTCATGAAAACGCTGGATAGCAGCCATATGAAACTGAGGGAAACAGCCATAAAGAGCAGATACAAATCCTAAAACCTACACACTGATCAGAATATATATATATTTTTTCCCAAGTATCATGGGTTGCATGTATTAGGAATTTGTCATAGTGTGTTGGTGCTATATATATATATTCTGCCCCATGTGGTCCAAACTGGCATGACATGTTGACAAAGCAAACAATTTTTTGTTATAATCTCGTTATTTAATAAAAACAATTTTGATTATAAGAATTAGGCACAGTGAACAGTAAAGAGTGAATGTATTTTACTTACTTAATTAAACAACCAAGCTTGCTAATCAAAATTTTATCTTATTCATTAAACACTTAAATAATCTATCTGTAAATGTATGCTCAGATATTCCCAAAAAACCCAATCCTCAAAAAAATATAGTTTTCAATTTCTATTTCCTTTAGCATTGCATACAAAATTAGGAATGTATGCTGGGTATATATTAATAATTTCCTCATACATAATATTGACAGCAGGCCTTTGGGATTGAAAGGCCACTGAAAGGCTCATACATTCATTAACACGTTTGATTAAGATGTTTTGTTAGTGGCAGTGTTGATTACATGTCACTCGGAGTGAACAGTTAATACAGAATCAGTGTTAATCAGTCGGTGTGTGCCAGCGGGGAGCAATCCGACTTTGTTCATCTATATTAGCATCTGGCAACTTTTTGTCATTTTAACAAACTTAAAGTAAATCCCTAAACTCCCGTTCTTGCCTTGCAGCCTTAACAGTGAGCAGCCTGTTATTTTCGTCTTCTTTTGGAATTGCGGTGTGTTGCTTTGCATTCATGAGCGGTTGGCTCCGCGGAGGTGTACGAATGATCAATGTCATTTCCACTCCATTTCTATGATCAATGCTACCTCAGTAGGGGCCCTGTCCACACGGTGACTGGAGCTTTTTTAAACAGGCACCATCTGCTGGGTCCCTGAAGAAGTTGGGGGGGTGGCAGGTGGAGTTGCAGACACCACTTTGGGGCCTGAGAGCATAAATATGGAAAGTGAGATGGCTTTTTAATGGCTAGTTGGAACAAAAAAACGCAAAATGTGTTACATTGTCACTACACGTATATACATTCTGTCGAAGCTGATGTGAATGTTGAAGATTTCACTGGGACTCTGAGCACCTCCTGGGCTGTTACAAGGCAGCTAGTCTGCTAATTGTGTAGAGAGCAAAACTAAAACTTGGTCTCCATGTTTGGTCACTTTTCTTTTTTGTTTTCTTTCAAAACTTATTTATCCTAAAACTTGCTTCTCTTATGCTTAATCTTTCACATTTTTTGTTCCCATGTCCTGATTGGTTGCAGCTCCTGCAGTCCCTTTGCAGCTTGTCTTCTTCAATGCCTAAAGTTATGAAATGATGACATTATGCATATCTGAACTGGCATTTGATGCATGCATACACATTTCTTGCCTATTCTGACTCCATACTCCTACCACAACACTGACAGGGAAAGTGTGTGCAGCAGTAAATAAATATTCCACACAAAAAAATTAAACCGGCGTTCCCTGGTGTTATTGTAGTTGTCCAAAACATCGGATTTCAAACTGTCTGTACCCAATGTAGTTTTAGATTCCTGTTCTAAGCTTAAAGCAGTGGCCTTACGCTGTTGTAACGAGTCTGTTTAAAGTGCTTTGTGTTTTCTGACATGCTTTTCTGATTAATTTGGTTAGAAAGATTGGTTGGTCAGAGGAAACCTGCCTGCTTGTTCACCTCTGGTCTCCAATGGCATCGTGCTTCTGCCAGATGATTGCTCTATCTGATAACTGCATCGAAAGGAAGATGCACCTACTAAAATATTGGTATGAATATATTAACATTTGATAAAACAAAGATAGCATATAGCGTGTGTGTCTTTTTAGGTGGATTTTGAGACAAAATACGTATTGACGTTTGCTTCCCTTCAGGAAACATGCCAGTGAGACTGCAAGGTTACATGTGGAGTGTTTGTTTGATTTGTCCGAAGTATTCCTGTGTGTTAAAATTTGTGTGTATGTGTGTCTACTTTTGGTGTGTGGTATTCTCTGTTATCTCTCTTTGCCAGGCTCTCTCAGCAGACAAATGCTCCTTAAACCCACAGACTGTGCATCGGCCACTCACATGGGCATGGCCAAATGTCACACACACACACACATACACAGGAAGAGGCAGAGCTGGAAAGAAAATGGGAGAGAGAGAAAGAGAGAGAGAGAGAGAGAGAGAGAGAGAGAGAGAGAGAGAGAGAGAGGTAAGGTGGAAAATCAAAAAGGGAGATGGATGAAAAATGAAGGTTAATGAAGTAAGAAAGAAGGATACAAAAAAGAATGAAAAGAATGCATACAGAGAAAGAGTACATAAAGAAATGAGTAAAGTGCAGCTAGACTACATGACTTGAAAGAGCCTTGGACTAAACTATTGGGTTTTTATTCCACTCAGTATAGTTACAGCATTACATAAGATTAAATAAGCATGAGACCAGCAAGCAGCCACTTACTTTTATAGCAGATGTATAACTCATCTACTTTCCTGCCTCAATACTAAATTGCTCTGGATAACAAGAATAAGGAACAATGTTGAGAATTCCTGCCAAAATAATATTCATGAAAGCAAAAGACAGTAATATAAAAATATATTGTCCAGAAATATAAAATCATGAGCTATTAATAAGAGAATTGTTGGTACATAGTCACTGGCATGTTTACTGTCCAGTAATTACTAACTTTGGCTGAGAAGGAACTTACACTAATGAGGTTAATGAGAGCAGAGGCAACATCGCTAATAAAATGATACTAGCATAGTACTAGCATTTATACTAGAATAAAAGCTCAGCAATACATTCTACATTCTGCTTTTGCCGAACAGAGAAAACAGCCCTTTTATTTTATCATATTTCACAAACCCAACATTTGCAAACACAGTCATATAGAATAACTGTAGAAGGTAACTGCTGCCAGAAGCAAACGCATGTCCTTTCCCCTTTAGTGAACTGGCTTTTCATTATGGAAATCTTTATGTTTCCTGCTTCAAAAACATTCTGAATAAACCCTTGACCTTGGCAAATGTGAGTAGAAATTCCCAACCCCTTTGACAGGTCTACCAACCGGAGTCCTACAGCTACATACATTGGCTACTATTGTATCATTGCTTTATACACTGAGCTCTTATTCTCATCCATGATATCTGATAGAATAGAAATGCACTACACAATTAAACCATGTCTAGGTGAAGCACATTATGCAGCTATATTATATATATTTTATATAACTTATCTTCAGGCAGCATCAGAGATGCAAGCCCAATTATACCTCATGCCTGAGGTGTGCCCATCAAAAGCTGCAATTAATGAAGCCTCTTCTATAATCCCTATGCTCTGATGGATTTGTTGGCAGGTAAATAGATGTGTAATGCTTAAAACAAACCTGTTAGGAGAGATGTGTGGTCTGTTAGATTTTTATCATGCCCAAACATAACTTAATTCTTGGAGAGGTTTTCCATACGATCTACAATGCCTTTGGTGCCTTTTCTGATCAGAGAAGAATCACACAGCACACAGAATGGTGCATATGTTCTTCTTCAGTCTAATGCAGATAACAGTAAAGTATATATACACACTGAAAAAAAAGAAGACATAGTAACCAGAGATGTGTGAGCCCAGACAAAGACTTTCTGTATACCTCACATGCTCACATCGTAAACAGATCCTATAGACACTTAACAGACAACATAGGAATGTGTTTAGAGAACCAGTGTGAGGACCGTCTTAGAACTAACAGGGACAATTATTAAATGGTAATTATGTGAAAAAGTTCTTCTACAGTTTTGTGGTAGGAACCATTGGCAATAGGTCTCGTAATTCCGACCTAAGACTTTTATTACTACACATATATCTAATCCATGTCTAGTTGTTAATGCAAATTATGGGCACTTAGTTAAATAAGATTATATTTGTTTAAATGTATTCTAATGCCACTAGCCAATCGTGGCCATCTGTGAGCTCAGGTACAGTGAATTCGTATTCAGACCCCTTTTCACAGTTTTTTAATTTTGTCATTTTGCCTGATACTACAATCTCCTCAAATTGTTTTTTGATTATTATCTAAACTTAGTACCCCATAATGTATATAAGTATTCAGACCCTTTGCTCAGTAATTATTTGAAGCACCTTTAGCAGCAATTACAGCCTTGTGTCTTTTTGGATATGATGCAACAAGCTTTGCAAACCAGTATTGAGGAATGTTCTGCCACTCTTCATGGTAAATCCCCTCAAGCTGGGAGAGGTTGGATGGGGGCTGTCAGTGGACAACCATTTTCAGGTCTCTCAAGAGATGTTCAATAGGGTTTAGGTCAGGACTCTGCACTATAGGACATTCACAGAGTCGTCCCTAAGCCACTCCTGTGTTGTCTTGGCTGTGTGCTTAAGGCTGTTGTAATGTACAGTAGGAAGGTGAACCTTGAGCCCAGACTGAAGTCCTAAGCGCTGGAGAACAGGTTTTTATTGAAAATTTATTTATATCTCTGTATTTTGCTCCATTCAGCTTTCCCTCAGTCCTGATCAGTTTCCCAGTCCCCGCTGCAGAAAAACACCCCCATAGCATTAGGAGATTGTGGAGGCCACTGTGCTCTTGGAAATCTTTAGTGCAGCAGAAATGTTTTTGCAGCCTTGCCCAGATCATTGCCTGTCTGCAACAATCCTGTCTCGGAGCTCTGCAGGCAGTTCCTTTGACCTCGTGGCTTGGTTTTTGCTCGGATATGCATTTTTAGCTATGAGGTCTTCTATAGAGAGGTGTGTCTTTTCCACTAAATATTTCCACAGGTAAACTCCAGTCAAGGTGTAGAAACATCTCTCATTAACAATCAGGAAAAATGGGAGACACTTAAACTAATTTTCAAACATTGCAAAGGGTCTGAACACTTATGTAAATGCTATATTTTAAGGTTTTTTTCTTATTATTTAAAAAATTCATTTTGTGCGAGTTTGTTAATACTTTATCACTCATAAAAAGCTATTAATCCTTACAGAACATTAATATGATATACAGTGCCTTGCCTTTGTACATTGTTAACCCACTGTTGTAGTGTTAAAGAGTGGAATTGACATCAGCTTATTTGGGACCCAGTTTAACATAAGAATTTAACCAATAAGCAGATTTTTTTTTTTGTTTTTTGAAAAACCCACCTGCTTGGAATCAAAAATAAATCTTAGACTACTGTAAATCACCTTTTAACATCTGGATTTTTGATAGTTTTGCCCAATGTTCTTGCCAACATATGTTAAGATCTCAGATTGAATGGAGGCTACTGAATAACTGCATTCATTAAGCCAGATTCTAAAATGGATTAAAATCCGGTTCTTTAACTGGAAATTTCAAAAAAGCTTTTCGAAAATCGGTCTCCTCTTGGATGAACCTCCACTCCAGTCTCAAGTCTATTAAAGACTGGAACAGATTTTCTTTTGCATTTGTCCTGGACTTAGTACCATCCCTCTTACCCTTATTCATCACCATAATGATTTTCATGTGCACAAGTCACCAGACTCCTTATCCATATTGCACTGCCAATATGTGCCATATTACCTGACTGGAATTATCACTTGTTCATCATGTGGTAAAGTACTCCCTTGAGGTTTCAGTCTAACGCTGATGACAGCTGCTTTCCTGGAATAGACTTCTTACAGCATGCATTACTTTCGTGCTTATATCAGATTATCAATACATGTCAAAATTGAAAGCACAGGTAAGCATTATAGAGGTTGATTATGGTAATTTTGTTGGTTCCAGACCTACAGATACATTTGAAACGTCACCTGTTTGAAATACAGTCAGATGAAAGTTTATTAAACCTGGACTCATGCCCAACTTCTCACTAGGTATTTTAAAGCAAAGCAGGTGCCACAGCCTCGCTCAGGGTGCCACTGCACTGAGACAGATGGCGAGCCAGAGGAAATTATTACCTGTGAATAGAAATAATGCAGGAGAATGACTTGTTTGTAGCTGCTTAGGATGATAAATGTGGGTGACCATTCCGAGCAAACCCACTTATAATATACACAATTATAGCACCGCTGCCTCAGAAGTCTCAGATTCCATTAGTGAGCTTCAGGCCTTAGGATACAAATACAGATATGAAAAGTAAACATAGGTGTGAAAAAGTGTTTGCCTCCTTCCATTATATATATATATATATATATATATATATATATATATATATATATATATATATATATATATATATATATATATATATATATATATATATATATATATATATATATATATATATATATATATATATATATATATATATATATATACACACACACACACACACAACCCGTCATTTCCGGAATATAAAGCGCACCATATATGTTTATATGAATTTTACAAATATTTTACATTTTTAACATTAATATTATTGAATCATAAACACTAATCTTAACTGAGTCAAGTGAGGCCTGCAGATCTTTAGTTGTTGTGACACCTGGTGTTCAGTAAACCTCAAAGAAATCCTAAATCTGCAAGTAGAATATCAGGTGACAAGTGGATTAAAAAGCAGTGACAGTGTCCTAGTGCCTTTTTGAGTGTTTTTTGATTCTGCTGAATAGCATTTCATAGGGTGAACATTCTACTTTGACCAGCCAGTACAGTGTGTGTCAAGTAACTCTAACTCCAGGCCACATTAAACTTACTATTGTTTTCTGGAACTGCAATCCAATCGTGTTTACTTCTTGATTTGCCATGTAGACAGCATATGGAGATTCATCTTAATAGCAGATCTGCAAAGCTTAAGAAAAAGGAAATGAATCCCAAGATTTCTCCTGGCAATGCCATTTTTTCTCCCCTAGGCGTGCTTTTAAGACGGCTGTAAAATAAGTCGCCTTTGTTTACATTCTTGCAGACACACCACACATATGGCACAACATAAGGCAGGCCTAACAGTCAATATAATGAATGAGCGGTTTTAATAGTGACATCCGAGGCAACCCTTGGACAGTTAGAAAGCGTAGGGTTTGAGAGGATTCTTGGCACAGACACTGGTGTGAGTGTGTCTCAGGAATGCTTGTCTGGTTTAATAGCAAACTCTTATATAGGGCCGAAACAATTCCTCATGTAACTCGAGCATTTTAAATACAAAAAATTAGTTTAGTCCATTTAATTAGACACGGAGCACTACGTTTCCCCACGGACCATTATTACTGACGCACCATCCGCTAAACTCTGGAGTGCTCTGGACGGGTAACACAGAAGACGCTGCAGAATGAAAAATGGAGGAACAGGGAGAAAACAGCGAGGGGCGAGGAGAAGATTTAGTATTTTGATGTAATATGGCAATTAATTGCACTAAATAGGCTTCGTTTTACAGATTTTGTGTGCAGTTTCAGCAACAAAAATGTAAATTTTTCTAAAAAGGAAACAAATCACTTGTTTATTTTCAGAGATCTTCTCTTGTATATTTAGTATTGATCTTGAATAAAAAAAAAAAAATACTTCTTATCTGATAACTTGATTAATCAATTTAATAATTGGTTAAATACTCGATTACTAAAATAATCGTTAGCTGCAGCCCTACTCTTAAATGAACAAAGATCCTTAGATACACACATGGAAGCCTTAAATATTGAACACCACCCCCTATTACACACACACACACACACACACTTTAGGACACCTGTTTCAGGTAGATTGCTCAGAGCACCCTGATGAGTGTGTCAGTAATACGAGACAGGTCTCTGACTGTGATGAGGACGAAATTAGAATGAACGCAGCAGGTCATAGACAGCATGACACACTTTTTTTCTTTTACCCCCCCCCACACACACACACACAAACCTTATATCCACCATCTGCTATTAAAACATCATTAAACTGTACAACTCAGTCTTTGCATAACTACAGAAACTTGAAACTAATTAGAAAACAGAACAGCGGTAAACACACACACTACAAAAACACCACACACACACATCCATGTATGAAGAATATGCAAAAATATGTAAACCCTAAAGAGTAAAGTACAATAAATCTGTTCATCAGTCAACTTTCCTTCAAATAAACTTCATTGTTCCTCGTGTAACAATGAATTTGTGACACAAGAAAAGAAATGTAGCATAATTTCTTAATTAGCCATTAAAAGAAGCAGAGGCATTTACATTTTGGCCTATATTTGTATCTCGTGTAGGTCTTTAATATGCTGCAGTATTACTAAGCTGCTATGTTTTGTAATAATTCTCATGTGTAATAAAATATATATATATATATATATATATATATTTGTATTCCAGCTGTATTTATTTTGATTTAAAATGAACTGTATAATGCGGCACGTTGCTAGTAATCCCACAGCAATAATACTTTTTTTTTAATATACACAAAAAAAGATTTTGGCTCTGCCACTGTAGTAAAACAGATAAAATAATGTTTTTTCCAATTAACAAAAACTGAAAATGTAGCGCAACATTTATGGAAGAAAATGTTTACAAAACAAATAAATGCCTTTGTACATTTTCAAAAGGAAATGCCACTGTAGTTTAAATCTACAAAAAAAGAGGCCACTGTAGTCAAAATTAACAAAACAAAATGTCACTGTACTGTACCTTTAAAAAAAAGAAAAGAAACAAAACGCCACTTTAGTGTACACTTTACTGCAATGCAAGTTTACAAAACATCATGTTACTGTACCTTTACAAAATGCCACTACACTGTAACTTTACAAAACAAAATGCCACTGTAATTTAACTTTACAGAACAAAATGCCACTGTAGTGTTAGTTTACACTACAATTTAGGTTTATAAAACAGTCCACTATAGTGTACCTTAAAAAAACAAACAAACAAACAAACAAAAAAACACTGCAGTGTAAGTTTACAAAACGAAATGCCACTGTAATGTACCTTTACAAAACAAAATGCCATTGTAGTGTATGTTTACAACATTGCTGTCTAAATTTGCAAAACAAATTAATGCTGAACTATAAATTTTACAATAAAACCTATAAAATACAAAATGCCACTGTATGAAAAGTTTAGAAATCAAGATTTCTATAATATACATAGAAAACAAACAGATACTGTAGTGTATAGTTAATAAAAGAACGATTCGGTATTTTAACAAAGATTATATAGGAACAAAACAAACAATTTAGGAAACTGGTGCCATACTGTAAATCTGACTAAGAAAATATTATGCCATTGTTTATTTTTTTTTACAAAATTTGATGTTTTCAGAAAGCAAACAGGTGCTGAAATGGAATGGAATTAAAAGAAACAGACTGGCATTGCTCTCAAAATATTCCTAAATAGTAGAAAGACACAAAACTGCTAAATCAGCATCTCCTATATTCCTCAGTTTACCCAAAGATCAAAGTAAAAAATAAAGAAATCATCCAGATCAGTTGTAGTTAGTGGGCACAGTTAATGAGTGAAATTTCTGATTAAACAGCTTGAGTTCTTTATTGGATTGGATTCTACTCTTAACTCATCTCTCCTCCTCTTTTTCTCCTTTTCTATTAATGTGCATCTGGCTCCATAAAGTGCTCTCAAATATATATAAAGAAAAAAGATGAATGCTGAGAACATGAGAGGAATGACTATCAATCAAACGAATAAATGCTTCCGTTTAGAGATTGAACGAGGCGCAAAGGAGCTGCAAAGAGCTCCCTGTGTGAATGATTCAGGCTCCTCCGGTCCGTTCGGCCCACACAGCAGACGCTAGCATCTGCTCATGCCACGCCACGCTGGAGCAGCTGGACAGCTGCTGTAAAATCTCATTTCAGACTCATTACTATTCATGAAGGGGGGGAAACACTTTCAAATGACAAGTCCAAAGCCGCAGCTGCCACAGCGTATCAAGACAGAAATCGACGTAGCAGCGCACGACACTCGATGAAAGCGAGAGAAAGACAAAGATTGATAACGTTAGAAAGGTGTAAGCAAGTCATTATTTAGGAAAGTGTGGATTGCTTCTGCGCCATTTTACCTCATCAACGTGTGCACAGGTGAAATACAGTGTAAAAGATGAAGGATTCCAGAGGAGGAAACGGACTCGATCTGAATTTCAGAGAAATGGTCTTAATGGCAGTATAAATTTGAAGAATTCACCGTGCCCGGCACATTCGGCTGCCTTCCTGTTTACTGCTGTAAGGCACAATTTTATTGTGTTGAGTTTGGGGGAAAGAAATACATCAAATATTTAGCACCTGTCCAACGTCTGCATGGAAAGAGAGTGGCTAACCGGAGTGAGTGCTCCTTATGACTATGTGACACTGATTGAGCAATGGGTAAACAAAAGGAGACAAATTAGAGAGGAAACGAAAAATGACAACAACAGTTGTGCATTGAAATGCTAAAAATCTGTGAGAGGGAGAGGGGTTTGGGTTATAAAACACAACAGCGGTGTGAGGTTCTAGTTTACTGAATATTTATTGATACAATGGGCACAGGTGGGTGTGGTCAGGATCATCTTCAGAAGCTTGCAGGAGTGACACCTACTACTATAGGTAAAATAAAAAATTCTAACTAGTGGAAGCACATTTACAGTATTTAGTGGATACTAATACACCTAGTTCCATATTTCGGTACATGTCGTTTCTGTGTATTTAAAAGTGTATGAAATGCCAACTTATAACCAGGAAGTATCTCAAATCTAAGAAAACCTTTTTTTTTTTATTTCCTAATCTATATGACAAAATAAAGACAAAAATGTGGACCATATAGACTAAAACTGACCATATGTCTACTGTAATTATGATATCATACTCGTGGCAGAATGTTTGCAGGATGAAACCGTGGTCTGGAACACGCAGATGGTTGTGTTTAAAACCGCCCCTATCTACTATATACTGTAGTGTGCTATATCGAGTGTGGGCCATTTTGTAGCGGTGTCGTAATTCACCCATAATGCACTCACAGCACCGCACAACACAGCGCAAAAGAAAACAAGTTTCGCCAAAACCAAAATGAGCAAATTAGCAAGATTGAGTATAATTGATGGCATTCGGTTATGGAGTCGGTTCCAGGCCACTGATAGGGAAACCCCGTGACAATATTCTGTACGTAATGCATGTTCATATTCTTGTTTATTCTTGTTGATGTATTATTATTTGAATAAATGTGACTTACAGTAAGGTTTTTAAATACTTTTGTTAATATGTAATATATATTTTTATAATAAACATAATGGTGAACATCATGATCTAATTATTATACTATACACTGCAAGTGTAAATACAAGGTTAGGTGTAAAATCTTTGGCCAAATTGCTGCAACAGCTTTTCCTCCCTGACGCTGGATATTACGGACACGTCAGTGTCTGAATTCGCTCGCTCATTTTCATTTCCTTCTTACTATATACTGCCACAGGGATCGCGGAATGTGTGAACGAGTGAGCGATTTCAGACAGAGGTAATTGAAAACAATTGCACTGTAGAAAAAGATATCAGTCATAGACATGCACCATGATCAAACAAACAAGATTTTTTTTAGGAAACAAATAAAGAAAGAAAACCTTTTAGATGTTGAAGTGTCTGCTTCCTTATTGGCTGCAGCTCCAACATTAGTGGGTTACTGAAAGTATATATAAAGTATATATATATATATATATATATATATATATATATATATATATATATATATATATATATATATATCGATAGATAGATAGATAGATAGATAGATAGATAGATAGATAGATAGATAGATAGATAGATAGATAGATAGATAGATAGATAGATAGATAGATAGTCTTTCTTTTTTAGTCTTTCTAAAAGAAACTCTCCCACCAATGGGCCCAAGACCTGCTAGGAAAAAGTGTCATGATTTGTCTTTCTTTTGATATGATGTAGAGATCTCATTTGGAAAAAGAGTTGCTAGTCTTGTTAAATCACCGCGGTCAAAGGGTTCGGGCTTAAAAAGGCTTTTCATCGGCTTTAATTGCAATCCTTTATACCCGCTACTCTAGCATACCTCGTCTGCCGACACTTTGAACTCTGTGGACCGTTTCATGTAATTAATTTACGTTCAAACTTTTAAATAATGTTGAACTGTGTGTTGAAGTGGACCAGACAAAAAATCAAAGTGTGAGCATGCATTTCTTCTCATTCACTTGAACACTAACTCAATCTCGCCTCGTGCTCTCGACTCGAGTGCGGTGCTTGATTAGCAGGTCAGTTGAATGGCTGAAATTCAATCTGAATTTGTTTTAGATGCATGATGCCAAAATCCAGTCTTAATGTCGCCGTCCACTCTATGAGCCCATCAAGAGCACGACTAGTGAAGGATAAGTGCCAATTGAAAGAGCAAAATCCATTAAATAAAAGGCACATATTCTAAAAATAATATGCAGAGGAAGTGTGTTCTAGGTGTGAACTGAGACTCAACAAGCAGCTTTGGCGATTAATAAACTGCTGTGTCGTTTCAGTGCATATTTAACAATGCATTTTCATGAGGGTGGAAAAAAATCACCTCTAATTGACCTTGTATGAGTAAACATTTAAACAAAAAATATAAACAAAATATAAACGAAAATATAAACGTCTAAATACATCATGCATTTACATAAGACAAAGAACACATAGGGTAGATGATGGAAATCTAAATTATACGGCTGGAGGAACAGCTGGTCTGGCCAATGGGAATGGCCCATTCATTTAATCTGGCTTGTGATTTGCTGTGATGTCAAAAAAAAAAAGGGCAGAGTTGAAGACATACTTAACCAGATTTAGCCAATGAAAATAAAGAATGTGGTGACGTGTATCTTTAACACTTTTTTTTACGTCATAGGACACTTTAACTAATAAACAAGCAGAGAAACTATGCATAGGCTACGCTACAGTACTTTCAGTACTCACTATAAATGTGAAATTTCTATGAATAAACACAAAATTCATCTCGCTATATTCTTGCAAATGTTTTCTCTTTGTGTTTAAAGAGTGTAGGAGGATGATTTATAGATTAAACAATATAAATAAAGCATTTATTGGGTGGCGTCCGTTTGTCGCGAAATTTTTTAATAAAAGTTAACAGAATGCTAGTAGAGACCAACAGGGACCATCAACATTTACATTAAAACCAATGAAATTTTCATTATAACCAATAAAACTATTACACACGAATCTCTATGAGAGATTCTATTGTTTTTTCAGCAGGGAAATATATAGTAAACAAACCACTTAGCATCTATCAAAGTACAAAATGGCGGCATCCTAAGTAGTCCACTAGATGGTATATATGTAACAAAACTAAGCACTGCGAAGCAAAATATAAATATATATATATATATATATATATATATATATATATATATATATATATATATATATATATATATATATAAACATTTCATTTCCTCCAACTCCCTCCCCCTCGCCTTCTCAAAAGCACACAAAATTTCATGTATGCTTCATTACGTAACAGCTCTGATTTTCAGTTATGGAAATTAGCTTGTGATGGATGCTGCTTCTCCATCCTGTTTTTACCTCAGCCTAAAAGAAACACCAAAATGTGTGCGTCTCTTTATTGAAATGTATGTAAAAAAATTCTTCTATTAAAAACAATCATAAAAAAGTAGTATATTACAAATATAAAAAATTAAAAAATTAAAAAACTAATAATAACACTGCTTAAACCATAATTACAATTCAGCAAAACAATAGCTTCGTTAGGCAAAGAATAGAGCAGGTTTCGTTTTTTCCTCATTGATGGTCAGAAATATCTAGAACCAAATTATCTGTATTATAGAGAAGTTCCAGGAAAGTAGATTATTTTTTTTGGATTATAATAAGAATATGTGAAATACGTTTGACTAATTGATAAAGCAGTATAATAACTGGGTCTCTTTGAAAGCGGCATGTGCGTTTACGGCACTTGGCGAACGCCCTTATCCAGAGAGACTTACAACTGTGCATTGGAGGGTGCAGGGTTAAGTGCCTTGCTCAAGGGCCCAGCAGTGGTATCTTGGTGGTGGTGGGATTTGAACCTGTAACCTTAAGAATTAAAGTCCAACGCCTTAACTGTTAAGCCAACACCTCCCATGTGCATCATTTTAAAACTTTCAAGAAATACGAAGTGAATTTCAAATCAAGGTTAAAGAAGCAGCTTTAAAAACAGTCAAAATAAAACACAAACACTAAATCAAAATCTATTTTTGCAAACACTAAATTTGCTGACTGAAATAGTGGTTCATTGAGAGCAAATATTGAATGCTTATGCCCTTACACCTGTCCGCTAACTGATTTTGGTATGTTTAAGCCAAATTCCTGCAGGCTAACATGTTAGCATTTAGAAATCCTATTAAATTAGCCCATGTTTGCCAATGTGATTGACTGGCATTCGCAGGGGAAAAAGTGGGATTTATTTTTTACAACTTGCAATTCTTCTTAGAAATGCTAGCAGGTTAGTTGATTTTACAAGTAAAGATTATTCAGTTTGCCTTGAAATTCGCTCAGGTCAACTCAATCATTTAGCACACTGTGTTGCAAAATAGCCAGTTAGCTGATGTTCGCAGTAAAAAGGTGTATGTCATTTTCCCAGAAAACCTCTTAGGTTAGCTCATGCTTGGTAAATGATTACTTTCCCTCTTCACTGTAATTTGATTACATCTGTATCGATACAGTGTATGTAGTACTACTACTAATACTATGTATTATCATCATATAAGCAATCATTTAAACTGCTGTTTCTGGAGCTACACTAATACTCACAGTAAATACACCAGGCCACACACACTTCAGCAAAAATGCGATGTTTATCAGTCACCCGTCTCTGCTTTAATGGCCGCCATCAGGAGATAAACTGAGGATAAATGGCTGGCAATTTCATTTTCTATTAGCATAAATTATCATGGAAATGCAGCTAAAATACAGCCAGCCATATTGGGATGCCCTGTGGGTTTAAGTACCACATCGCACATTGTTAGCGTTTAAAATTGTGTTAGGGTTTTGAATAACACTCCAACTTGAAAACCTGACTCAGAACGACACTTCTATAAATCCACATTCAATTCAGATTGGCTCGGCCAGGTCAGGACCCAACCTTTAAATCTTGTGGAAGGGTGTTGAGGCCGTGGAGTGATGCAGTATGTTCCCAGCTACTGTGCATCAAGCCTGAGAAAACTATCACCTACTGTACCGCGTAACCTACTGGCATGTTTCTGGGAGCTGCAAAGAAATAACGCAGAGAAAATAGAAGTGAAGATATGAAACTTCCAGATGATGGAAAACATTATGTAGGGACAGGCGTTGACACTGGGGAATCTACAGAAAGGTCCACCATATCATTGTGGGGTTTTATTTCGTGAAACACCACATTTCAATGGTCATGTGTAGTGTTGTATGCAAATTCAACATGGCGGATTACACTCTTGGGTTAGCCTGCACTAGCAGAGCTCTGTGAAGAGCATGCTTACTACTAAGTACAGTGTGGGATTTCCCATCTGGATGTGAATGTGTTGTCCACTTCATTCTTGTTTATCTGTAGTACGTAGACGGCGAGTGTTTTCATACCAATAAAAGGAGGTTTGACTGTGGTTGTGGCAACAACAAAGACAGAGCAGCACCAATACGATTCACTTCACCACCATCCTCAAAATTAAATAAATAAATGAAATCTCCCAAGCACCACTTCACTGTAGCTCATCTTACTAACAGGTAGTAACAGAAGCACCAACAAATATTTGTGTATAATTGAGTGAGTGTGTGTGTGTGTGTGTGTGTGTGTGTGTGTGTGTGTATACATCAATCAAAATGGATCAGCAGGGGATTTGGTGTGCACCACTGCCCGCAACACTCGTCATGGAGTCTTTATGGTGAATGAACATTTTAATTACTTCTTAATGCAGTATAGATCTGATTGATTAACTGTACATGTCAGACAGTATGCTATATGGGGATTTCCTATAAATACTACCTGTGTTGGTCTGTTTTTGTCAGCGTTTATGAAAAGAAAAGATATATATATATATATATATATATATATATATATATATATATATATATATATATATATATATATATATATATATATATATATATATATATATATATATATATATAGAGAGAGAGAGAGAGAGAGAGAGAGAGAGAGAGAGAGAGAGAAATCCCTTGCTAGAATCAAAAATAGATTCCTATATTATTAAGCATTTGAGGGAACACTGATTCAATCACGGTACACAGATTCCCTCCCGTCTTCTTATTTTCATTCCCCCTCTTTCTCTTCAGAGTGTTGACAGCTGTTTTGCCAAAATCCTGATTTGTGCTGATCTTCTAAGCATTTTATTCCTCCATTCAGGGGATCGACCGACAAAATGGTATTCTCTGTGTACCGCTAATAACATGCAAAATGAAGAAATCATCTCTATGCCAAATGACATGCGGGAGAATAATGAAATACATAATGGGTAATTAAATGAAAGAGAGATGAATGGATAAGTGGCAAGGCATCACAGAAACCTCCTTAATACAACAGAGGTAGATTACACAGACATTAACAAACAAAAACAAAACAAACAATCAAACAAAAAAAAAAAACATGGCCTGTCTGCTGATCAGGGCGAAACAAAAGTGTCGTATTGTTGGGCGAGGCATAATCTCTCACTCTCCTGTCAATAATGTTATTATAAAAAAGGAAGATCCTAAGTAGGGCGTCCCACATGTTTCTGTTTTAGGCTCTCTATTATTCTTCCAGCACCCTAGACATGTATTTTAAATTATACATTTAAATTCTATATCTTCTCTTATGATAAACATGTGGTTTGCATATGTCTCCATTTTAGAATGTTCCCTTAAACATGGCAAAAGAAAATGGAGAGAGAGAGAAAGAAAAACACTCACACACACACACACACACACACATGTCTGATTAATTTAGCATCTTTAAAGCCAAAGGGGTCAGCAGAAGCTTTAATGAGCAGTAGGAGCTCAAAAGCTGACAGTGTGAAAGCAAGACATGTGTGTCTTTTCAAACATCCGTCTCTATATTTTTTTTCTATTTTCTATATCAAATATTTGTTTTAAAAACTTGTCAGTATAATTGCTTTTTGAATTACTAAGCCTGAAGAAAAAGAAAAAGAAAATCCCCTAAATAATGAGAAAGGTAATTGGCTCATTGAATTGTTCCCACAATCCATGAGCTCTTGTATCATTTAAAGTCGAAATTCAAAGTTCTTTCTTTATTTATTCATTCATCATTGATTCATGAATACTAGGAACTCTGACCTCAGCTTAGCATGCCGGACCACATCGGGTAACCCAGAGTTCAGCCGTCAAAACACATCAGACAGGCGGAAGTCATGCGCATTCTCTCTCCCTGTTCTATTCTGACAACTAATTTACGCTTAACATTTAATTTAAAAGGTCAGAGAAGATTCGCACCTGGTTTGGAGGTGCAATTTTCATTAGAAATCAAACAGTGGCGTCTTCAGTAAAAACTGCTGAGGCCATTTTTTAAAAATGTATTTATTCAGGTCAGTCTGGCTGAAATGAATTATTTTTGTTGGTAGTCAGTATTTATTGGGGTAACTGACATTAGTGAAGTCTCTCAAGTTTTTTTTGCTTTGTCTTTAGCAGTGGTGGATGAAGTACACAAACCATGTAGTTGAGTTAAAGTAAAGGTATACATATTATACGTTGTATACATTATACACATCATGTATTAGTATATACAGTCATACCTCAGAATACCAATTTGATTTGTTCCGAAACACGATTTGCACTGTACAATATTCATATACTAATACGAATTTCCCCATAATGAATAATGTAAAGTGGGATAATTCCTCCTGAATGACCCTGAATATTAATATATACATTTAAATACAACTAATATGCACTTATATTATTATGTATTTAGCATTTAATAATGGTGCCTTAACATCTAATAGAGGAAAACGTTATCTTTACTGGGTACTTGACCTTTAGGAAGAGTGAATGCTGGCATGGTGGGGATGATGTTCGGAGGAGAAGGAGGAAGAATTATTGTTTGGAAGGAGACCAATCTCGTTCCACTATGATATCGGTAGGTTAGTGGATTTATCAGTTTGCCTTGAAATTCGCTCAGGTCAACTAGCATTAGAATTAGCACACAACATTTAGCAAAATAGCCAATTAGCTTATGTTCGCAGTGAAAACTTGGTGTATGACATTTTCCCAGAAAAGCCTTTAGGTTAGTTCATGCTTGGTAAATGATTGATTACTTCTGTATCTATACAGTGTATGTATTACGAATACTAATACTAAAACTAATACTAATACTATGTATTATCATCATATAAGCAATTATTTAAACTGCTGTTTCTAAAGCTACAGTAATACACACAATAAATACAGTAAATACTTTTTCAACTTTCTTACTAAATGTATCTATTAAAAAGTTGCTTTTGGGATCTTTTGCAATTAATCTGTGCTTTCTTCAGCTTGTAATTCTGAACACATCTTTTTAGGACACGCATTTTTTTTTTCGGTCAGAATTCACCAAACTTGAACTTGAACTGGAATGCAGGGAAATGCAAAACTTTGCAAAACCGTGAAACCTTTTCCGTCTCCACGGTTTGAATGTATTCAAATGGAAGTCAGTGAAACAAAAAGGGCAGTGTGGCCACAGAATAAGCATGGTGCTCTCTTAGATAAGATTCAACATCATTGGTACAACAATAGAGCTACACACATACACACACACACAAAATATATACAGGTGTGTGTTTGTAAAAATGTCTAGTGACTATCTGGTGACTATACAGAAAACACAGTAATTATACAGTAATGCACAGAGGCAAGGTAGAGAACCAGGTATAGGGTAAGTAACATGGTAGTGGACATAACAAGGAACCGAAGGTATTAATAGTAAAATTTTTTACATTTAATGCCCAGCGTTCCTGGGATAAGCTCTGCATCCTTCATGGCCCTAAAGAAAATAGAAAGTGGTTGCTAAAAGACCAGACCACATTCGCGTCACTAAGATGGGTAGCTTACATTATTCCTCAACTCACCATTCCTGCATTTCTGTCAGCATACAATATGCATGTTGACCATTTTATTGCTTTATATCTTTCCTGGAAAAAAAAATATAAAAATCAGTCTAAAAGCTTCATTAACACACTGAGACAAAGTGAAATTAAAAACCTGTCTCTTTTAATCAACCACACTTGGGGACTGTGGAAAATCATGCAAATTAAATATAATCTTAAAAAAAAAAAAAAAGTAATGTAATTAAAGCACAAATAAACAAGATGGTTTCATAACAGGATAATTAATGCTCTAAAGCACAAACAAGCCTCTATACCAATACTGATCATTTTTGTACTTAGTTTTCTGCTTAAAGTGACCCAGAATGGAAGAACTTTGCAAGTATGTCCAAGATAAAAAGAGACGGAAGAGTTTTTGGCAGAAGAATAAAGCCATGCGTTATGAGTGACTGTGATATATTTGCTAAGCTGAAGCCACTGAAATGTCAAGCCAATTACGCAGAATTTGTGTTATTTTAACTGATGAGGCCGTGCTTCTAGACATGGAAATGGGGTAAAGTGGGGGAAGTGAGTGAGCATGATAATCTGAAATGGCTAAATGAATATCTGAGTTGCAGAGGAAAGATTTATACAGTTATGCCAGCAGTGGGGTTTTAAAAAAAATTGAAAACAATTACCGTTCTCTAATTTCCATATTTATTACATTAGCTCTCTCTCCCTTTTATTCTCTCTCTCTCTCTCTTACCACCTATCTCTCTCTTATTGCCTTCCTCTAGCTATTACTGCCCCCTCTATCTTTGACTGTCTCACCCCCCCATCTCTACATTCCCTTTATCTCTTTGTATTTCCATCTTTCTTTCTCTCTCATTTCATGTATGCCTCTTTTTTTCTGTCACTCTCTCTCTCCCTCATCCTATCTGCCCCTCTCTCTGCCTGTTTTTCTCTCCCTTTCAGTCCTCTCTTTCCATCTTTTGCTCAATCCCTCACTCTGTTTTTTTTCCATGTCTGGCACTCTCTCGTTCTCTCTCTTTATTCTCTTTCATTTGCCTCTATATTTCTGTCTCTTCCACACAAGAAAGCTATTTATAAAAATCTGAGCAGTTTAGAGCAAGACTCCATCAAGACAGCACGAATTAAGATCTGCATCCACAAACAGAAACAAATGAATAAACACTTTTCACAAAAATTAATAAACAAATAAGTTCAGCAGTGAAAACAAATTCCCGGAAGGCAGAAACGCAAAAAAACTTTCATACTTTCTTATGAAATGTGCTTCATCTCACAACGAGGTGCACCGGAAAATAGGTGACAAGGTCCAGATAAACACTTGCTGATACCCAAATTACCAAGTGGGTGGATTTTAAAAGTGTGTGACAAAGAGTCCCAGGCTACTTTCAAATAAGAACAGAACTACAATGGTAAATCCAGAGAATTCTGATGTTTTTAGTTCATATTCATGAGGAAACAAAATGTTAAATACTTTTTTACTTAAGTTTATGTCAGAGCCTAAACTTGAGTAAAAAAACTGTCAGTACTTTTACCAGAGTCTTTTAAAACATGAGTATCTGTACTTCTGGTTGAGTAAAGGATGTGTGTAATTTTGCTGCCTCTGACACAAAAAAAACCCTAAAGCTATGTAGATTTTAAAGTACCATCTCTCAGTATGTTGAAAGGACTTCATGCAGTCCAGGTGGTATCTAATGAGTGTATCCAGGCTGAACAACCACCATATAGAACACAAGCAAAGAAAAGATGATGATGATCAGGTGATCAGGAATGTGTCTGTTCTCAGTCATGTTTACATCACTGACTCCCTCCGTCTCATCCACTTTACTCCCAGACTTCTTGTTGCCTTCTGCCTTGCTCATTGGTGTTAGCTTCATAAACTAGCATACATTTGTGGTGCGTGAAAGCCAGGAAGTGATACACCAGTGGTAGATTAAAACGCAATGAGAAGAAAAAAAATATTGATCATGTCACCTTCTTTTTCTTTCGGCTTCTCCCATTAGGGGTCGCTACAGCGGATCATCCGTCTCCACACCCCCCTGTCCTCTACATCTGCCTCTTTCAAACGAACTACTTGCAGGTCTTCCCTCACCACATCCATGAACCTCCTCCTTGGTCTTCCTCTTTTTCTTCTTCCTGGTGGCTCCATCCTCAGCATTCTCCCACCGATATACCCCATGTCTCACCTCTGCACATGACCAAACCATCTCAATCTCACCTCCTTTACCTTGGCTCCAAAACGTCCTACATGCACTGTCCCTCTAATAAACTAATTTCTAATCCTGTCATCGTCGTCACTCCCAACGAAAACTTCTTCAGCTCTGCTACCTCCAGCTCCACCTCCTGTCTTTTACTCAATGCCACTGTCTCTAATCCATACAACATCACAGGTCTCACCACAGTCCTATAAACTTTCCCTTTCACTCTCACAGATACTCTTCCATCACAAATTACTCCTGCTATCACTCTTCTCCACCCACTCCACCCTGCCTGCACTCTTTTCTTCACTTCTCTAACACACTCTCCATTACTTTGTACTGTTGACCATGTACTAAATAAACGAGGCTGGTTTAAAACTGTAAGAAGTGAAAGTACAGATATTTGTGTACAAAATTTAATGAATGAAAGTAAAAAGTTGTCTAATAAATAAAGTGAAGTAGTGATTAGTGAAATACGAAGTACAGTTAGGAAGTATTTGTAATCTCTGGTCAGATGCACAAAACATCAGTTAAAATTGTACATTCACATGCTTGATTCACAGTGTGCGCTCGTCCCAAAAGTATTAGGACACCTGACTTTTTAAGCCATATATAGTTTTTTTCCAAAACCACAAAGCTCACATCTGTAGTGAATTCCAAGTCTTTACATGCTTTAGCATTAAATATTTTTTTTTTCACAAAGAATGCGCCATCAAAATAGGTTTTTCATGGGTTGAAGTGGAAGATCTTGAGTAAACTCCTAACCCTACCTCAGGAGAACAATCATAGATAATTCTCTCTCACATTATTATCTATAATTGTTCTACCGCTGTCCACGGTGTGGGAAATAGTGGACGCATGAGTAAAAAGCAGGAGTTATGAATAGATTCTTGAAGAAACTGATGGCCTGAAGGTAGAACCACAGTGTAATGTGGAGACATTTTAGATAGCTTTTAGATTTTAAAATCTCATACACCTTAAATAGTGAGCATGATTGTGAGTGAGCTAAAAACTACGGGAAGCAAACGTTTTACAAATGTTACATACTGTGAAAGGAGACAGACAGTGCATTCAGAAAGTATTCAAACCCCTTCGCTTTTTGGAATTTTTTTCATTTTTCAGCTCGATACTGGAATTGTAAAAATAGATTTTTTTCTCATTAATCTATACTCCACAATGACAAAGTGAAAGCAGAATTTTAGAAATGTAGTTTAGGCTCTGTCTGGGCCACTCTAGGACATTCACAATGTCGCCCTAAGCCATTCCTGTGTTTTCTTGGGGTTGTTGTCATGTAGGAAGGTGTACCTTGGGTCCAGTCTGATGTCCTGAGTGCTGTGGAACACATTCTTATTGTGGATATCTCTGTACCTTGCTCCATTCAGCTTTAACTCAATCATGATCAGCTGTCCAGTCTCTGCTGCCAAAAATCACCCGGACAGCATGATGCTGCCACCAACATGCTTCATTTTTGGCATAGTTTTATGCAGGTAATGAGCACCTGAGTGCCTGATTTCCTCCAGACATAATGTTTAGAATTGAGGCCAAACATTTGGTTTAATCAGACCAGAAAATCTTTTTCACAGTCTGAGGGGCCTGTTGCAGGCTTCCATGGATTTCCAGTCAGAACGACAATAAGTTTCTTGGTAATTGAAATTATGGAGGCTACCATGCTCTTGGGGATGTTCAGTGCAGCAGTAATTTTTTGTAGCCTTCCCCAGATATGTGCCTTGCAACAATCCTATATCTGAAATCTTCAGGCAGTTTCTTCGATCTCATGGCTTGGTTTTTGCTCTGACACGCATCGTCAGCTGTGAGGCTTTCTATAGAAAGGAGTGTGCCTTTTCAAATCATGTCCAACCAATAAAGTTAGATAGATTTCAATCATGGTTTAGAAACATTTAGAGAATTGAGAGGCACCGGAGCTAATTTTTAAGTGTTTTAGGAACAATTTAATTAGATTTTTTTATTTAAAAGAATTACAGACACTCCTAGAAATCTGTTTTCACGTTGTCAAGTGTAGATTAATTAAAAAATATATATCAAATTGTTGTATAAAGCTGCAACATACCAAAAATGAAAAACGTTTGAATACTTTCTAAATGCACTGTACATGGTTTATCCACAAAACCTTTCTTCCCTCCATCTTGTTACAGGTGACACCTAAAAACTAGGCTTTCCATTTTATAAAATTTTCCAGAATGCCAAAAATGTTTAAAAGGAAAAGACAGTTCACAGAACCGGGAAAGAAGGCATATGAGAAGTGCTTCATTTATTTATGTTGTTTTTTTAAAGGTGAACTTTGGCGTGAGTCTCTCTTATGTAAAACAATAAAGTGCGTGTATGGGTATGCATTTGTGTGTGCCACTACAAGGTGTACAGAGCCGTTATCTCACTGCTATCTTCTGAGAAATATTCACACACAACACACACCCCATCACACCCTCACAGTGGGGTGTGGTACACGCCGCCAGTTCCGGTGTTAGATTTATCAGAGCTGTGAGGTTTACGAGGCTCTCTGTGCATATAGAGGAATAGCACCACAGTGTGACACTGCAAGAGAACAAGGAGGATTTTCACCCAGAGAGAAACCTCAGACAGAGATCATTGTGGATTTTGGAGCAATACCACATCATATCCCTGCATGTTTTTTTCATGGGCCATTTTTCACAACACTTCGAAAGTGAACTTGGAGACTTTCCCTTAGGTCCACAGAGTTTCTTATTTTTACATTTGTTTAAGTAGCAAACTCACATCCTTGCGCTTGTCCACGTATAAATGTAGGTGTTTACATTCAAGTCCTGCACCGTTGTTCTATAACAGTCTCTTAATAATCTGGGGAGACAACTAGGAAAAACCAGAGCCCTGAGAAGGAGCGAGAGAAATTCCAATATTTGACATGTGAAATGGTGTGTATAATGTTCAAACAGAGGAGGGAAAGTGTGATGCAGCATACAGAGGGAATACAACTGTTCAGTGTGAAATATGTAGGTCTACTGCCACAAGCCTGCACTATATTTGAATCATTCAATCAATTAATTACAAACACAAATACATACAAATATGCACAAAACAAATAATTAATTAATACTGAATGAATACAGCAAGATTTTTTTATATAATTAAATATGCACTTTATTTTGTATCCAAAGTAAATACATACATTCAAATGTAGAACAAACACTTTGAATTTATATGGTTTAATAAATAAACAAATTAATGAATATATAATTATAATATAATACATAAATAAGAAATTCAATTATATCAGCTTAGTTAGTGAAAATAATAGTTGTCCAAACTTGTCAAACTTATCTGCCTTAAATTGATTGATTTAACATCTACAAATGGAGCATGTAGCCACAGTTTCTTTACTGCTTGAAACAAAAGTTTGCTCATATTTGAACAGGGATACACGGTTTGTATAATTATTGCTATACAATCAATTCAGGGTTGCTATAGCACTAGAGAAGCATTATTAGATGCATAATTTGCCATGCTCTAAATATTTTATTACATTTGCTATGTTAAAATGTTATCATTTCATTCAACTTTGAAATTTACTTTATTTTGACTGACGGCCCTCTATTCACTATGTGTGCTCAATAGATATGGTATAAAATACTACCCTCTTCTAACCTGTTGGAGAATGTAACATAGTGCACTATGCTCACTGTGCCAAGTCAATAAGTAATCTCTCGGTTTGAATCTCCTGCACCCTTGTGGAAAATCTGTAAACGCTTTTATATAAATATACATTTATTTTTCTGTTCTCGCTTACTCTTTAAAAACACAAAAAAAAAATTAAGTTAAAATTCACTTATATCAGCTAACCACCCGGAAGCGTCCACATTCCATTTTTCTTACAGGTTGTGTAAATATTCTGAAAATTCCATTAATTGTGGAATACATTCTCTTATTGGACGAGCCCATGAGCATAAACGGGGCTATATAACACACCGTAATTTCCGGACTATAAAGCGGACCCATATATAAGCCGCACCCACTGAATTTTAGAAATATTTGTATTTTTAACACAAATAAGCCGCACCTGTCTATAAGCCGTCTACACTAATGTACTTTACACAGGCTTTAACAAAGACACGTTACACACGGTGTATTACTGTATTATTTTTCCGGTATTACTGTGTATGTTCAAGACGAGGATTATGTCCTTATTATTTTCTGATGCTCAGTTCTAAGTTTCTTTAACTAACCCTTAACACTGTTGCCAAGAAAATTAAAAAAGCATGAGTTTTGGAAACCTGTCTGTGCTTATATGATTTCTGTTGCAACTGGAGTTAGCGAGCTCTCCCTTCACCCAGACTCAACGCATTACAACGGCTTGTATCTAAACAGTAGCAGACCAAGAAAGTCATTGTTCATGGTCTTTCTCGTTCCTCTTACAACTATTTCACTCGGGGGTTTATCTTTTGGCATCGTCGTGCGTTTTCTCCCGAAGCCGTGCAGCTCAGAACACAGGTGAGGTGCGTTTTTTCATTTCCGTTCGGAAATTTCATTGGTCTAATGTTCGCTCAGTTTTTTGGCTGAAACCGAGAAAAACCCAGGAAAAATTATTAAATTAGCCGCTTCGTTGTTTAAGCCGCAGGTTTCAAAACGTGGGAAAAAAGTAGCGGCTTATAGTCCGAAAAATACGGTATATTAACTGCGAAAATACAAATTCACAGACCTGCTCAGGTTATGAAAGATGAGTAAAGAAAAAAGAGAAATGAAAAAATACCATTTGAAAAATTTTAAGTGGAGACAAGGTGTTGTTCGTATTGCTTAACAACTATTCCCTGTGGGGGAAAAAAAAAAACGTCTGATGAAAACAGCCGCTAAAGCTTTTAAACAATAGTATATACATTGTGACTTTTATTCAATACAGCAAACTACTCCCATGATCCTGGCATCCAGGTAAAGATTTAAGATCGAACAGAGCTCTGCTAAACGAAAGGCTTTATTTGGAGTTGGCTGAACAGCTCAGTGTGCATGGCATGAGCTTTATCTCCGTTAGTGTAGGATTCAAACACATTAAGGACCTCCCAGAGGAAGCAGAGAAAAAAAAAAGAAGACACTTCTGCTCAATTTGATTCACGACATGTTCATACGGTATTAGAAATACTATTTAAATAGCTGAAATTATGTGAATGACATGTAGGCTGTCAGAAAATAGTGAAAACTATTTTTTTTAGTGCTGTAACACCCCGATTTGGTTCATGGGTGAGTGGCTTGGTTATTACTTAGTGAGATGTGAGCTGAATGCTATGTACAGTATGCTGTTCGAAGAAGGCTTGAGATGCAGTGTTTCTTTTTGTGTACTATGCAGTGTGTTAAATCAGAAAAACCCGGCATTAATGCTTTGATTTATTGAACACCCTCGTGTAATTATCTGGTTATTGAGAACTACTTTTATAATATTGTATAGTTCATTGGCCTACTTTTTTTGGTGTTTCTCTGTAATATTCTATCAAATAAACAGACCCTGATATAGAATATAAAAAAATGAATAGAAATATGAATGGAAATATTGTCTTTTCTTTTTTTCTCTCTTTTTCCTAAAAACCCAAAGTGTCATGTTTTTTCTTTTTTCTTTTACTTAACCCTATTTTTTCATCACTGTACTGGATTCCAGTATGTTTTAGAGTTGAGTTTAAAGTTCTAATATTTGCATATAAACCTTTAAATAATTCAGCTCCAAATATCGTCTTGACTTACTACAGATCCGTTCTTTATCATATTTACTTACATCCCCCTGTTAGCTTCTTTTAAGAAGGACTAAGTACAAGGACAGAGGTGATCCAGGCTTTTTCTGTGGCTGCTCCTAAACTGTTAAATAATTGTTAAATAAAGTCAGTCTCAAATCTGGATACTTTGAAATCTTTGTAAAAAAACCTCTTCCTTTGGCTTTTATTCCCTAAAAGATGTTATGTTTCAGTTCTTTTTCTTTTGTGTTTCTGGGCTGATACTTGGTTGTGAATGCTCTATTTGTTTTAATTAGTACTTCTTATTGTAAAGCACTTTGTTGCCTGGCTCGTTATAAAAGGTGCTATATATATAAAACTTTAAATTCGATTTTTTTTTTTTTTTTACAGATTTTCACCAATGGTAAACATGTATCAGTATCAGGTCAATATCAAACATAAAATATATAATGTAATGCATTGTTTCTTTCTGTAATTATTAGAAATTAACTTCAAATAAAGCAGTTTTTGGTTTTTGCCTCCTTGTTGTAGCTCAAACACAAACTTACTTGATAATAATAGTAATACTTATAACCTTCCGGCACTTTCTACTATAGTTCTGAAAACTGCAGACTAAAATAATGTCCTGCACTGAAATTTTAACCCAAACTACAAGGAAAAAATGTAGTTCTCAATTGGTTTATCAGCAACATTCACAACATCCACCAGTCCTAGTACTATCACCTGAGGGATAAAAAACACCACTCATGATCAGCTCTTCACGTGACTGATTTAAATGGGTGATTAATTGATTTATAAATTGGAAACAGTGTGTGCAAGTGCTCTTTTGTTTTAATGCTGAACTAATAGCACAGGACAATTTGACAACAGGTATCCGAATTTAAACTGATTTTTAGGCCTGTGTCTGTTTCGCTATACAAAAAAAAAATCATAAGGAAATTAGACTTTTTTTTTTTTTTACGCAGGCTGTTTGGACAGCTGCTTCCTACCCGAATTGATCTTTTCTAGGCAGAAAACCAAAAAGTTTGAATAGCAGTATAAACAAACGCACACCTTCACATGGTTTCGGATAAAAATAAAATTTCTTAAAAAAGTAAAGGTGTCATTGTAAGAAGAATGCAAATGGTGAAAAGAACAATAAAGAAATGTAGAGAAAAAAAATCTAATATTGGTAGTAGGAGAATGACACACGGCAGCAGATTCACAGTGGGGAAATACAGAAGCAATAAGTAAAAAGACAAAGGCAACAACATTTCCAAATGCCCTGTAACCCTAATTCATGTGGGATGTAGGCTACTTCATAACAGCAGCTCTATCAAATCTGAACTATTTAACATCTCTACCACACAAACGGTGGCACTGAGAAGAGCACATTAAAATCAGAGAGTGTGTGTGTGTGCATGTACAAAATGGATACTCAGGCAGCTGGATCTGTGCAGAGCTTTGATTTATGACACAGGATTAAGGATTGTGCAAAAGCCAGCCTTTATGCCTGTAGGGTCTCACTGGAGTCCGTCTGCTGTAGAAGAATAAGACAACAGAGAGAGAAGTCAAATCTGCTACCATCGTTGCAAGGAGGACGCGAGACATTTCTACACATTTTAGCCTGATTCAAACCGATAACTGGGCATTTAATCTGAATCAGATTGTACAATTACATAAGACAACCTTGAAGTGACTGGGAAGCTCCTCAGACTGGATGCGTCACCAATGCCGGTTTAGTAGTCCAAAGGATACCACCTCCAGACTCATTTCGTGTAGGAGTTCAAAATTTAAATACAGGGTTATGCTTGTAAAAGATTTTAAAAAAGGTCAAAAGAGCTTAAAAGATTATACCCACAAATTTACAATGACATTTTGAAGTGATGATATTTTGATTACATTGAATCCCAAAGGTCCTGCCCTCCTCCTCCAATATCACTGACAGATAAACCCCAGATAAATCCCACTTTCTGTATAAAGTGGTGTTTTAATTAATGCAAAATCAATGCCGGTTTAACTTTGCTAACATGACATGTCGAGGCATGTACTGTACTTCACAAGACCTCTGACGGTCTGCTGTGGCATCTGGCACCAAGATGTTAGTAGCGGATCCTTTAAGTCTTAAAAGTTGCAAGATGGGTCCTCCATGGATTGAACTTGTTTGCTCAATTGGATTAAATTCTGAGGATTTGGAGGCCAAATGAACATCTTGAACTCTTTGTCATGCTCTTCAAACCATTCCTGAACAATTTCCAGAAGGGAGCATTATCCTACGGAACGAGGCCACTGCCATGAGGAGATACCTTTGCCATGGAGTGGTGTATTTGGTCTGTGACAATGTTTAGATAGGTGCTACGTGTCCAAATAACTTCCATGTGAAAGCTAAGACCCAAGGTTTTCCAGTCATTCGTTGTCTGGAGCCTCATCCCACCTATGTGTTCTTGCCATAATACATCCTGTTGCCATATTTTGCTCAGATAAACACCACACATGATTCATAGGACCAGGCCGGCTCTTCGGCGCTTTAAATAGTGAACAGACCCATACTCAGCATGTGATGATGCATTGTGTGTTCTGCCACCTTTCTGTCATAGCCAGCTGTAACTATTCCAGCAATTTCAGCAGCAGGAGCTCTTCTGTGGGATCTTACCAGGGGGGGTAGCTTTTCTTCGCTACATGCATCAATGAGCCTTGGCTGCATATGACTCTGTTGCTGGTCCTTCCTTGAAGCACTTTGACTGCAAACTGAGAACACTCCACAGGACCGGTCACTTTGAAGATGATCTGCTCTGGTCATCTAGCCATCACAATTTGGTCCTTATCAGAATCACTTAAGTCCAGTGGTGGACAGTAACAAAATACAGTAATCCTCCGCTTTACTGCGGTTCGAATCTCCTGCACCCGGTGTATCATGGAATTGCGTTTGCCACAAAATGACTTTGTTTGTCTGATTTTCCCGGTCTCTCGCGGATAGCACAATAGACCAAAACACTTAAAGGGAGTTGTTTATGGAGTTTTATGTAGAAATAATTAAATTTATCAATAAAAATATAATTATTCATTATAAAATGAAGTAAAATGTTAATACAGAACAGTACTGTATACATAAAATAGCATTTTTGGGGTGGCTTCTGTTTATCGCGCTTTTTTTTCCCGTTTATCGCGAGAGGTCTTGAAACGTAACCACCGCGATAAACGGGGGATTACTGTGAATGTAATTAGTTACTGTACTTAAGTAGCTTTTTCACGTATCTGTGCTTTACTGAAGTATTTCTATTTGGGGAGACTAACACTTCGCGAAATCAGTCGTTACTTTTTATTCATGAGTAGATAAAAACTTAACCGGTCGAGCACGCAGCAAGCCGCCAATCAGGGTAGAGCGCGCGCTCTGTTTTTGAACTTGTTTTGATTGCCGCTCGGCGGTATCTACTTAGCACAAACGTAGAGTTCAGCAGCGAGCAGAACATTTTCAGAGGAATGAATGATGGAAGAAACTCCAGATTCCGCAACACCCGTGGCCTTATTTGCATATTTTATTTATTTTTATTTTTTTAAGTTGTTAAAAAGAAGGTTTTGGCCTCATGCTAATTGTAATAGATATCAGTGTTTAATTAATATCATTCTTTTAATAGATTGGTGTGCTAAGAGTAACGGTCTTTTTACATAAACTGAGTTGATTACGAGACTTGTGACAGAAATGATATTAGGACATTGTAAACGATAGTACATCGGATACTTATGTACATTTAAAAGTAAATATTTTTGTACGTTTATTTAAGTGAAAGTTTAAAGAAGGCACTTTGGCTTTGACTGGAGTCATATTTTACCTACTGTATCTCTACTTTAACTCAAGAAGATTGTGTACTTCTTCCACCACTGCTCAAATCCTCAGACTTGCCCATTTCAAATCAGCTTCAAGAGATGACTCTTTACTTGCTGCCTCATTTTTGTGATTGCTGTTCACCTCACATGGCAGTGGTTTCAATGTCATAGCTTCTGGTCATAAGATAAAGACATTTAACAAATGTAAAGACATATAAGGATGTTTCTTTGGATATTACACATTTTCATTGGGCAAATCTGCAAAGATGTTGAGTCAGGTGCAGAAAAAAAAAAGAAGACGAAAGAACTGTTAGCAAGATTTAATATCACATTAACGTGAGTTTAAGGGTTACAGCTGTTTTGTGAGCTGTATGAGTGTTGAGTGTGTGTTTCTCCTTGGGGCTTTTTAAATGCTTCCAGGCCTGGGCATCATGCACGATGGGCCTGATATAAGAACTATTTTGCACCTGCTCTTGTGCTTTGTGTCTGAAAACCAAATGACCTTCATTTCATTCAGTTGCTACTTGTGTGCATGGAGGGAGAAAAAAAAAAAACTGAAAATAAAAAAGGTCTGTCTGACCTTCAATGCACACGCTGTGCATCTTTAACAGGGCAGAAGCCGACGAGAAATAATTAGTTGGTTACATTCAAATGCCTCCCTGGACCTAAATACCACTCATTACACAGAAATATTGTATACTTTCTACTCCGAGTCAGTGCTACTTAACTTCTTTAACACATCCCAAAATGCCCTGACAAGTTTTTTTCCACTTACAAGACTGGCAGTTTGAGCATTTCAGAATCTGCAAGTCTCACAGTTTCTTGAGTTTCTAGTCTAGTCTCAACTGTCTCTAGAGTTTACACTCTTTCTTGACTTGTGTTTAAAAAAAAAATAGGAACATAATTCGCCCATTCCTAAAAGTGATCTTAAGGTAATATGGGTATTATTTTCTGTTCATAACAAAGTGCTCTCACGTTTCAATTCAATGCATGAGGCATCAGGCATGTAGTCTAGTTATAATAATCTGAGCAAAATCTATGCTTTTTAAATGAATTGCTTCCTCAAACAGATTTCTTTTAATGTTATACAATTTTACATCATACAACATCATCCTTCTATTGACTAATTTCAGATGAGATGCTGAACATCGTGAAAAACTTCAAATGAGGGTCCTTTGCATGGGGTGACATGCTCACCAACCGTCAATGCGGATTTGACAAAATGAAACAAAAAGCAGCAAAAACACAAAGTACAATCATTCAGCGTAAAGACAGGATTAGTCAACAGTGCTTGCATGTACCTCATGGATTAACAGAGAAAAATGTGGAACAGTGATCAGGAAAAATAGGTTTATATGCTCCAACATGGCAATCTTATTAGATTTTATTTTTTGTCAATACAAATAGTACATCTACATCTTTCTGTCTATACATCTAGTAAAGATCCTCCCAAATCTTCCCCGAACCCAATCCAAAAATTAATCTCACAGCTCTGAAACTAATATCTTTTGGGTAAGAGCCAGATGGGAGGAAATAATCAAACCTGGTCAAATGTATTAAAGGTGATAAAGACCCCTGACTCACTACAAAGATAAAGACTACTTATACTTTGACCCACATACACAAAAAAAACACCTCTGAATTGACCCATTTCAAAGACAACAATTTCTGCTAAGAGTTTTATCGTCTTCCCCGAGTCGAGATATTTTTGTATATTTTATTATTCGAGATAATCGGTGGCCTCTGGTGTCTCTGGTTATACTGAAAGTGTGTCAGATTTCAGTTCGAAAAACCAGGTCACTATACTTCCAGCTCATCAATTTCCATAGCTTCCTCAGCAAATTACCTCCAGGTTGGGTGTTCCCTCCTACTGCTGGGTTTTAAAGCTGCCTGGATCTCATTTATCTAGGACAACCTTTTGAGACTCGGTCAGTGCCCCTAATTAGACAAAACTCCCCAAAAATAGGGCAGAGTAAAGTGAACTGCAGGGGTGGAAACTACGGTTGGTGTACAATTAAGGATCTATGTTGAGTATGCTTGGCCTCAAAAGCCATCCATGGGAGTTATTTGCCAGTAGTAATTAAGTGATGAAGCCAATACCACTTGACAGTGAGCAAATCTGTAAAGAACCAACATTACATTTATAAGAGCAACGAGGTGCTCCACATTTAATCAAACATTTTGTTTAGTTAATTATGGAAGGTGCCAAGAGATTTGCCATGTGTAAAATCTTTTCCATACCAAGGAACCAATTTCAGGTCCAGCTCAACAGGTTGCCTTGGTTCAGTTATACTGAACTCACCAAGTGAAGGCCACATCATGGGGGAAATCTAACCATTTATGATACTGGGTGTTGAATTAGTCTGATTGACTCAACTTTGAGCTAAAATGAATAAAGCAGCAGGGAGTAGAATACAATGGGGCGTACCATCACAGGAAAAAAACAAGCTATGAGTGGGTTCAATGTGCCAGGACATTTCCACCCTGAAGATGGAAAGATCTGGAAAGATTTTATGTTACAGCACCCTATTAAGTGCATCTCCCCAATAACATCAATTTGCAAACTATTCCCTCTTAATTTTGTTGTTTCTTGGGCGTTATCAGCTCCTGTCATCACTTGTTTTATTCTAGCTTGTCATTCTTGTTTTGCCTATCTTCTGGAGATTAAAAGCTTGAATCCTAACTACATCTGCAGCTGGGCAACTGAGAGAATCGTACATTGAAGGCAGGTGGAATGTTGTATGCTACCAATTCCCTACCGTTCACAGCAATAGCGGCGGTCTGTGTGTGTGTCCATGCGAGTGAGAAGCATTTTCGTCTGTGTGTGTGTTACACTGCCATGTGACAGCAGGAGCTGCAGTTCAAAAAGATGAAGTGGGGGCCTTTGGTGTTTGGAGGGAGCATGTGGTAGCCTTCTCCCTGTGTTAGACCTCCTGCCTGCCAGCTGTTAAATGATGAGGGTAATAGGTAGGAATGGTTTTATGAGAAAAATCAGGGAAACATACAAATAATAAATCTTCTCAGAAAACAGCACCAAAATCAACAACATGGTTTCAGTGTTTCGAATAACACGTTTATTCTTGGTTTTTTTAATAAGCTATGAATGAGCATAACTGGACCTTCTTTTCAAGCTGCTATTATAGAAAATGAATCAAATCCACAACCTGATTAGCCACCTGGCTATTGCCTAATGTAAAGTAAAGAGTGATACAAGACAAATGGGCTTAATTCGTTTGAATTGAACCAAACACAAATGCGTTCTGAAATGAACTACAGGGGCCTGCTTTTCTACAACTATTGCATCAGCTCTCGTTCACGGAACCCGCCCTGCATCACCTTTTTCCTCTGTGAAATGTAAATAAGGATGTTCTCAGGGTGAAACGGCTCAGTTCTGATGTCAACAGTGCAGCTTTCCCAGCGGGAGAGACATTCCTTTCACTCCCTGCCAGGCAGCAGAGTGAAACTGATCGGGACACTTCATCACATTCCGGTTCACCAACACACTCCACACGGTCAGGATTGCTCTCAACTAGTGCCATCAGCCGAGAAACTCATACACATGCATGAGGGAAGTATGTGCTCCATAGAAATATGGAGGTATTGATGCATAACTTTTCGCCCCTCACATAGAACTTTAAAGTAGAGCATGCCATACCCTGGTAGTCTGACGCTCCGACATCGGAGGTATAAAATTATTATATACAAAATTAATCGATAGAATATGCTGGTTTAAAAGCTATCAATTAGAAATAAAAGAAAAAATGAAACACAGCCAATTAAGCCTTAGCTCTCGAGCCAAACGTCAACTGGTGGCACACTCAGTGGGGTGTTTCTGAAGCTCTTTCTTTATTTCCCATCATGATGTTCGCAAGGCTTTCAAAGTCACGTCGTTCTCTGAAGCACTGAATGCATTTTTGAATCCATTACTGAGTAGGGACTTATGCCGTCAGCTATAAACTTCCCAACGGTGGTGGTGATTTCTTTAGCCTGGAATAAATTAGCTAAAAAAAGTCTGCCAAAATTGAGCAGAGAATTAGACAAATGTTGTATTATATCAAATCTGGCTCCTGGAGTTTATTGATTTCTTGCCTGCTTTTTTTTCTACAGCCATAAAGAATATGATACACCATATCATTACAACACTGCTCTGGACTCCCTAATATTCCTCCCAACTGACCTTGTCACAATCAGTAGCGGTTTGTTCTTCAAAACAAGCTCGCACATTTCAGCACATGACAATTCAAATGTAGATTTTGCCATGACAAGACATTTTGTTTTTCTATTCTTTTCACCTCTTTTTGATAATGAGGACAAAAATGTGTCATTTTTGTGCTCATTCATTTTGAATAGACAATGTGACTTGCTTCCTTTCTTTATGATTGGCTAAAAATTTCTAGTGAAAACTAAATGGTTTGGGGCTAGGATTGTACTGTGATGAACAGAAAGTCAAAATTTTAATCCACCCAATGATGGGGATAACCAAGTTGAAATCCAGTATGTCTGGATTTGTCTTTAGCAAAACAATAAAATACCTTAATTTGTATTTGCTGTATATTTCAAACACAATGTACAATATGTATATGAATTTAGCACAGAACCTTCCTTAAAAATAAATTGATCTGGTCTATGATGTACAATATGTCAAACAAGACTTACAGTGAAATAGTTCAATGACTGATCATTTGACTATTTGGTTATTATCCAGTGCATCACTTATACATTTTTATTTAAGACATAGTCACAAAACCACAAATGGATTCTGTAGATGTGCACCCAAGATCTGCTCCTGCAATCATAAAGACTTTCCAATGCTCCTTATTACTGCCTTATTACAATATACTTGTACAGAAAATAAAGTAAATTCTGCCTTTACACTTCTGCATCTGTATACCAGGGTTTCTCTCTCATGTCTCAAATCATTTTATTGCCACCACCTCCCTCTCATGTGGACTGCTCAAAAATAGATCAAAATCTATATTTCAGACTATGCTGATTCACCAAAGTTATTTTTTTTCTATACACGGATATATAAAACAACCCCTTTTTCATTCTTCCCGTCCAGTGGTATTAATCTACAACCAATAACAGCTTGCCTACTCAAGAAACATCTGGCCGCTGGTGTTGCCATAGTGACCCTGTCCCAAGATTTTAGTCTGGATAGACTAGGTAATTCATCAGCTGTGAATTCTGACGGGCAGCATTCACAGATACCTGCAGCTTATCCCATGGATCAAGCTTGAAAGAGCTAGACCTATGCATGCCACCTATCAATTACAGCCAGCAGGGAATCCATTAGTATATAAGCAACATTCCCTAAGCATAAGGAACACCATGTTCACGGCTGTTTCTGAGAGCCATGAGGCAGACTGGTCTTGGCAGGTTACCCCTCGGGCACTGACCTGGTAGTATTATAATGCATTTCTTTCTACTGAGAGATGGCCATTGCTTGCATTTTCCCCATTAAGCAAATAACCCATTAAAATTGTGATTTTCCCCAGAAGAGTAAACCAAGCTAATTATAGCCTGAAGGATGCATACGTGATGAGCTAATCTGAAGTGTAGCATACACAGTCAAGAAGCGCATCTATGGTAAGTGTAACATACTGTACATTACTGCTTATTATTTCCCCGAAATACCGATTTCTACGCAAAAGGTCCATAATGCAACATTGCACAACTGAGCACTCGGTACAAACCAAAAATAAAATCAAGTAATGAGAAAAAAGTAAAGGGTTGTTTTGCGAAGGGGTAAAGAAGTAGGGTTCAAGAAATCAATCATTTGGTTTCATAGCAGCAAATCAAAAGCCCCTGGGAAGTTATCCAAACCGCAGTCCAAGCTGACAATGCCCCTCAGGTGAGGGAGCACAAATTCATGTTAGGGTCCAGTTTTAACACCAGCATATGGCAAGTCGCTTTCAAAGTAAGAAAGTGAAAACAGTGTTCTTACCTTCCACGGGGTAGTCTTCTGCTCCAGGAAAAGGTACCGCAGATGGGGGAAAGAGGAGAAAGATTTTTAGACACGGATATTTGAAACACATGCAAGTACAATTCCGTTATAGCACTGATGATTCCTTAATCACGGGTTATACATTCGTAAAGTCAGTAGATGTAGTCTCTGATACTGACTAAATAAATGATGAAGATGACCTCAGATCCAGTAGTTTTGCCAGCATTAGGGTCATTTTATATGCATAAAAATCCTACATATCACAAGTTAGTTTTAAATTCAGAAACAAAGTTTAAAAACAAAAACACATTTAAAAGTAGGATCTTTATATACCCTATTCTATACACATGTATATCTGCTCTAATCTGTAATACTACTCATAAAATAGGCTGCTTATGCAAAAGAAACTATAATACCAGGTCTCATGCATGATGTAACACTTAACTTGAGTTATAACCTGGCAGAAAGATATGGAAAAAAAAGCAATATCTAAAAGTAATTTAGACAAAAAACAATGAGAATGTCCCTTCGAAGTCCTTTGAGCACAGAGGAGTCTCACTAAGTGTGTACAAAAACGCATATAACCCCTAAAGTGTTTCCAATTGGAATAGAGTGCAAATCACTTCCTGTCTAAAATGTAATTTTGCCATAATAGCTATAGTTATAAAATTACAAGTGTACCACAAGTATACTTTTGCCACCTACAGTCAACAAACAAAAAAATGTACTTAGAAACAAAATTCCATTTACAGTAAATTGAAAGGAAATGATCTAAGTTATGGACTGATTAAATTAAGAGCAGTAAATTTGTGCTTCAAGTTTGAATCACAGATAATTTACTTCTACGCCTAACTCCATAAATCCTAAATGAGGGGAGGGGGGATGAGCTGAGATGTTAGGCAATTTTTATTACAAAGAAATCCTTAAATGATGATGTATGAGATGAGATGATTAAAAAGCCCATTTTGTGTAATATGTGTGTATTCTGTGTCATTCCAAGAACATCTCAAATATGTGCTTTGAAATGCTTACCAGATCATGAACAAATCATATTTGCATGAGTCAGTGGATCCTGTGGCGGTCTAATAATGCATTTTAGTATTTAATGGGAAATAATTGAAGCACTGTGATAGCATCTGGAGCGTAATATTTAGGGGGTTAGCCGAACAGATTATAGCAGCACATTTTTAGGAGTTGTCATCAACACTTCAACAATTCGGTCAGGTGATCAGCGTTTTAAACACAGGTGTTTGGAGTCACAGAACAAGCGAGGCCACAAGAGGAGGCAGAAGCACAGAGATTATGCAGGCTTTTCCATTTACGGTAATTGGCAGACGCCATTACCCAGAGCGACTGACAAATCATCATGTACAATGAGCAGGTGAGGGTTAAGGGCCTTGCTCAAGGGCCCAAAAGTGGTAGCTCGGTGGTGCTGGAATTCAAACTCATGACCTTCTGATGGGAAACTTAATATCTTAATTACCTATTTAATGCTAGTTTTGTTATCTACAGAGTATATTTACTCTTGGATTGCCTCAAATATCCTTTTATTGTATTATGTAATTTGTGTGACATGCTATGTGCTACCTGTTTGCGTCTCAAAATAAACCATTACATTGTTTTGCACTATATGGATTTGCACTTCACATGACAAACTTCACCAAAATGTTGAGTTAAGGCATCCTATTTTTTTTTGCTTGATGAGTCAAAAATGAGCAAAAAAAAGAAATACAAATCCATGAGGAAAAAATGTTTGGGAGGAAAATGTGTTTCGTTGTTTCGTTTGGTTATGTCAAGAGTCCTCAAGGCGTAAACAAAAAGCACTACTCACACCTAAAATGTGATGTATACTATGTTGGACCCAAAAGTCCTTTAATTCATCTGACTTCTTGCCATTATTTCAGTGCCATCGCAAAGTCTTATAATTGCGGTCATTCTTGCTTTGTTCGTAACATCACCCATGTCACCCGTCTATGCCCGATGATGTAGATTTAGCGCCCAAATGAGAAAGTCAGAGATGTCTTCTTTCAGGTTCTATGGTTTCTCTCGTCAGTAGGTTTATTGGCTAGTCTAAACTGACATTGGATGTAAATGCGTGTCTCTGACCCTGACGAGGAGAAAACGATTACTGAAAATAAATGGAAAACTCTGATGAGGTGTTTAAAAACAAGCTCCATCAGCAGCAAGTCACTAAAGCAACACGCAGTGAAGGATCCTATAGGACTCCAGCGTTGAGTGGTATAAGCACTTTACAAAAAGTTACATCGGGGAAGTGTTAGGATACAATGGACATAAGTGCTCGCCGAAGTACAGCTATTGATGTGCTCTCTTTTCCTCCCTCTCAGCTCTGCCTCTTATTTAGGTTTAAAGGAAAACCCAAGCAAGGTCCTATACTAATAATACTGACGCAGTTGCAAAGCAACAATCGCTTTAATTTAACTACACAGATAGAATTTGATATTATAAACTGTTGCACTTGATTCCAATTAATCAGCCAAGTGATGTCTAGCTTATTTTTATCATATAAATAACAGCAAACCAAATTTAAATGCTTTACATTTTTCAATATGTGATCTCTAGACGTGTTAAGTAGGGTCGCAGTCTATTCGCTTAGCCTGCAAAGTATTACAGCGGGATTTAATGCGGTACATAAGAAATATGCCTCATTTATATAGAAGTATCTAAACCCCCCCCTTGTAAGTAATGAAGTTTTTGTAAATAAACGTTTAGTTGAATATCTCTGGCCGGGATTATTTTCATCCAACACAATGCAGCAGTTTCCAACTGATCTGGCAGCTGCAGCGATCACAAACACAACTATCCGTTGAGAATAGAATATGTATGCGTGACTTAAATCTTAAGAGATTTAAATGAGGCAGTTGGTAACTAAAGAGAGGGGAGACATTTTTAAGGGCTGCTTGGACATTTCAAGGAGTCACTGCTCCTCAAGAGGTTTTCAGCACAGTAAATATTTTACATTCCCTTTCATGAGAAATGAACTCTTTGTAGGCAGCCAGCGAAGATGGTCTGCTACGTAGCATGGGAACATTTCACACATTCAGCATTTCATCTTGATGATTCGTTCTGACAACACCTGTCCAGTCAGTTACTCCCCGGCCCATTCCATTAGTGGAAGGAGCTGATCGCTCCAGGCGTGGCGGCCCATCAGGGCCATATTTCTTTAGCACGGAACAGGATATATAATGTAAATGGGAGGCCATTTTGAGGTTGAAAGCACAGGGGAATTATTTCCTGCAAGCATGTTTGGATGGTGCAGCTCCCTCAAATAATAAGCATAGATCTTATTTGAGAATGCAGCTACGGGCAAGTGCATAGTAATGTGCGGCGATAAAAAGAAATGAAAGCAACCTTGCAGAGAAACAGCGAGAGCAAAAGAATATAAAGGTGTTTTTTGATTCCTAAATGATGATGATATGCAAAAAACAGGAATAATGAGGTGGGTGGGACTGGGTCTTAAACAGCCTGTAGGGGTAAATCACATTGCAAGTCATATTGCAATAGAATTGTAAAGAAAAACAAGATGCATCGAGGAACGTTTTACTTATTTCTTAGTTCCCACTGGGATTTGCTGTAAAACGAGACTTTCAGAATCCTTAATCCTACCAGTATGAAGCAGTAGACATCGATCAGTACTTCCGTCACTGAAATGTGTCTAAACATGTGTCTGTAATTGGATGTTAACCCTCAGACGCAATATGGCTGACTGCTTTTTACCACTAGCCTCGTGTCAGTAAACAAAACGGTTACTGTGGCGTAAACCCATTTCGGTTGCATGTAAAAATGTTAGCACTGCCATTATGCAAGCTTTTAATGCCATTTGCATGTCACTCAACCAGACAACACAGGCCATTTATTTTTCTTTACAAACCTATCAGAGAAACATTCATTTTCTGGAGAGCTGAAGTACAATTCTGGAAATGTTTTAGGGTAATAAACACCACCACGATACATGATACCTTGATACTAAGAGTGCGAATGTTTTCCTAAGTCTATTGTTTATTAACAAGAAACTATATGTTCACTATTTGTTTACATTTTTTCCCCTTTCTCCTGATGAAATTGCCTATATACTGGTCAAACTGTTTCTCCAGTGTTCTGCTGGTGATTGGTTTTGCAAAAGCTTAGCGAAATAGAAAGAAACTGATGCACAGTATATCTAGCGTGACATGATGGCTACTGTTGCTGCCTTACAGTTTCAGGTAACTGATTTAATGCTGAACTTGGGCTACTGTATCTGTGACGTTTGTCTGGCATTCTTCCCATGCGGGTTCCCTCAGTGTTCCCTCAGCACCTTTTGTAGTAATGTTAAAGTGCCCCAAGGTGACTGGTTGATTCATACTTCAGTGTTTGCTAGAGTGTCTTTCTGGAGCCTCCATGATGAGACTAAAATAAACATATACATATCCTAAATGTTCAATTTGCTGGGCCACTTCGAACCGCTTGCACATGAAAGTTCTGTCAAGAATTATATGATGCATACTGTTTAATGGAGAGCAAACATTTATTCACTGTTTTATTGAGCAGCTGTATTTTCAGGCTGTTGTGTTCTGTGGTTTAAATTAGCTAGCTAACCATAATACGTCCTAACTATGTCAAAAATATGAGACCGGTCAGAAAAGATTATAAAAATAAAAGAACAAGTAAAATCAGGCAAACCACTTTCAGTAGGTGAGACAGAATTCAGAAACGGAAACAATGTGTGCATTTAGGGGGACTTTGGTGCTGACATGACACAGTATATAGTGTTTGTGGATTTATTTTTTACTTTGCAAGCCAGTGTTCACCTCAGTATCATGTGAACACTATTGGGAAACAAATCAGGACGGGACCGGGTGGATACGAAAATCCAAAATTCACTTTGACGCAAAGGAGGAACATGTCATGCTTCCTGACAAATGAATGTGTTTTGTGTATCTTGATATTGTCATACATATTTTGCAATGATATCAGACTATTAAAAGGTGCCAAATTTAGAGAATATACTAAAATCATGAGAAAAATAATGTGGTATGGGTGCTTTTTTAAACCAGACCCCTCGCTATACAGGTTCCATATTCAAATTGAACACATGCTTGATGAGATCCACAATGGCAACCTGACATTCACTACATTCACAAAACTGACCTTGATGGACCAAGAGCCACCACACACAGACTTCCATCGATTGAGCTCAGCAGGGAACAGCCTGACAAGCGCACTACAGCTCCATTGAAGACAAGAGGGACTTTGGGGATGTCTGATGGCCCACTTTTCTAGCCACTTTGTTCATACACCCACCTCTGTCTTATTTAATTTTTTTTTTACAGCTGTACTTAATACTATATTCTTCATTTGTAGTACAGATTTAACTGAGGAACACATTTTGATTAAATGCTTAAATGCTATCCATCAGTTCTCCCATCTGCACCTGGCCAGGAGTTTGGCCTTAAGGTCAATCTCCTGCACCTGGTGAGGTTAGCCTGTGCTCTTGTTGTTTGACACAGCAAGGGATTTGCCGCGCCATAACGCTCTCAGAATGATAATCTGCAGACGGAATCAGGGATGAAGCTCCCGATGCACTGGTTAAGCTTTTGGCAGCTGTCTCTTCTGACCCAGTACTCACAGGTGAAGATATACATGGCCACAAACTGCATTCCAAAAAGACATGGAGGGAGAGATCAGAAGATAATGCTCTGTAAAGACATGACAGTTCATTTGCTATCACAAAAAAATGCATTTTATCTGACCTGAGCCCATTTTTTTTCTCTTTAGGCTGGGTTCAATAATTTACAACAACCAAACCAGTTTCTCATTTCCATCAAAAATCCATCATAATTGACCCATTCAATGATTCTATACCTATTTATCTTCCCTTTTGTTGCAACAAGTTAAAAAAAGCAATTAAATTCTCCTCATATTGAAAAAAAAATATTTCTAAACCCTCAAAATTGTCCAACATATATTTATATTTTATATTTATATATTTATATAAATATTATTTATATATTTATTTATATATTTATATATTATATTATTTATATAAATATTATATAAATATAAATATTTATATATTTATATTTATATATTCATATATTTGTATTTATTTTTATTTCTTTGTTTGTTGTTATATTATTATTATTATTATTATTATTATTATTATTATTATTTGGTTTTATTTCTCTGTTTTTATTTTTGTATATTCTTTTTTATTATTCTTTTTTATATATTTGCATCTATTTTTATTTCTTTGTCTTGCTGCTGTAACATAGAAATTTCCCCACTGTGGGACGAATAAAGGTTTATCTTATCTTATCTTATTAACACTTGCAAACAACAATCTTAACAATTTGCATTAATCAGATTCAAAATGATACAAAGAGTGATGCTGGGGTTAACATACTTTTATTTAAAACTATACATCAGGGGTCCCATACAGCCCACCCCCACATTTGGAACGGCCCTCTGAACAATGCAAGAGACATATTCATTGTCAGCACGTGCTTTTTTTTTATTTACACGTGAGACTACGTGCTGCATGGAGAGCGCTATATGTATTATTTATCATGCATTAATTATATAATTATTTATTCATTATAATCATATTTATTTCCTTTAGCACATTTTCATGATTCAGTAGTTGTTGTTTTTTTGTAATACAGTTTAATACTATTTTACATTGAGTGTTTTTTTTTTTTTTTTAATCCAGTATCCATTTTAAAAACTGTTGAATAATCGGTTATCAGTTTTCGTCATCGTACAAGCTAGGGTAAAGGCAACAAAATGCAGTTAGCATCTAACCAGAAGTGAATTGGTAGCAGTGTAAAATATTAACATAAGTACAGGATTGCTATGATATATGCTACATATAAATACAATGATACATTGCAACATATGCAACGGTTATTATAGTTATATGCACTTGTATATAATAGCCTTCTTTTTGCACTTTCCATATCATTTTGCACATGTACATAACCATTGTATAAACACCTGTTTATTTTATCTGTCATTATTTATGACAGCTGGCTATCGGTATTGGTAGAATCCACTATTAGTCATCCTCTCGTTAGCGTAATTATTTTTTTATTCACTCACCAATCATATGCATAAGTAATCAATGTTTGGATTTTAATGATAATGAATATGAAAAAAATATATTATGAATTATTTTAATAGACTACATATCTCTTGAAAAGTAATGCTAATTTGTCTGTATGGTGCATAACAAAAAAAAATATATTATTAGGAGGCATAATAAATACATTTAAAATCATAAAATCTTCACAATAATACTGGTAGTCACTTCAGCCAATTCTTTCCCAACAGAAATGATGTGGCCCTCACAGAAAAAAAGTTTAGGGACCCCTGCTATACATAATCTAAGTACACTGTGTATAATCTACACATGTTAATCTCATCGATACAACTATCTGGTGAATAAAACCAGAAAGAAATATGTTATTAGGATTATTGGACAGATACTGCTAAACAAAAACAGTGCAAAAAGTCCCTTTGCAGTGAACAATGAACTAAATGTATAGCCAGCTTTAAAACGCCACTACCAACTCTATGCGACCAATGCGGAGGGATGTTTTTAATGCATTATACAAGTATTTAAAAAAATAGGAGTGTAAAATTCATTTCTAACATTCCTGTACTCCTCCTATTCATGCATGCATATATGCATATACATAAATATATAAAACAAAATAAAAAACTAATGCAAATCAAATAATTCTGTTCATTTTCACAGCAAGCTCAAAATTTTGGTGGAAAAATAAAAGTGTCCTATCAACAATTTTGAACATGCTTTCACTGCTGATCTCCTGGAATTCAGTCTACAAACACTGGTGCAAAGAAAAAAAAACAGTTAAATGTCACAAGAGAAATGCCAGACTATTATGGAATATTATGGTAACTCAAATAACTACTCTGGACAACAGGATCTGAGCAGGAAAGCATAACAAAAATGGGCAAAATGCCAAACCTCGAGGTGAATCAAATAAAACAAGACTGTTTATTGGCATTTAAACATGAAATCTTACATCAAATTGACTTTTTATTTTTTTTGTTTTATTTCGACATCTCTGATGAACTCCCAGCTCAAAACAGGAATCCAAAACACTGTGTAATGAGCGCTGTATCACAACTAGTCTACTGAAGTATGCTGCTGGTGATTGTCAGACTCTGGTTGAGAAAACACAAGTCTTGTGTCTGTCACCACCGAAGAACGCACCACATATTTGTTGCATTACAGTCTGTTGCTGTAGCAACAAAACAAAAGCCGGCTCGCTCTTCATTAGAGGGTGGAGAAAGAAAAGAGTAGCAATAAAAGCTGTTTGTTGCAATATTGCTGATCGATTACATCAGTTATGAAACTGTTTATTTTCCTATTCGCCTTTGCCTTTTTTAGCCTGAAGGCTGCTGCTGATTCACTCTCCAGTTGTACAAAATATGTTTCAGAACCAGTCAAACTGAAATTCGCATCACAAATGTAATATAAAAAAAACTAAACTGAGCCTGAAATGTTAGAATGTAAAAGCCGAAAGTAAAAGCTGGCACTTTTGAAGTTGCACAGTGTTGGTCAGCAGCTTTTGGGAGGAAGAAAGAAAAAAAAAAAACGCGTGCCAGCATCGCTTTTTCTCATTTGTCAGTCATTTGTCCTTCTGGCGGCCTTCTGAAGCATCTCTTATGCGAACTCGACATGGCTTAGTCAAAACACATCGCAGGAGATCAGAGCCCTGCACGTGTTCTCTCTATCTTTTTAAATCACACCTCGCTGACTGATGCCTGCCTCTTCTAACACTGACAGGTGCCTCGAGCAAGATGTGAGATCTCGTGTACGAGTTCTCGGCCTCCTAACAAATACCTCAGTATTCAGGGGAAAACTTTTTATATTGATTTAACTGTTAATAATACAAAATGATTACTGCACTCGCTTCACTGTCTTCACCTCAAATCACGCATTTGATAGTGGTTTCAAACCTCACAGGTGATGCACAGTATACTGTAGCAAGAGCCAATTTATAGCACATACCTGAAATCTGAGTAGTCAGTAAGCTAGTTCTGCCTGTAATTCCTAAGCTTACACGGTGTTTATGTGCTCTTTTAAGCTATGCCACATTAAATGTAAAACGTGAAATTTGAGAAGGCACCTTTTTTGTCTTTTTTCATGTTTTCCACAATAGACCACACCGAGGCTCCCCTAAAAGACCCACCAAAAAACTGATGAAAAATAAATAAATCTGGATGAATTAGAAAAAGTTGTTCTTACGTTGTAGTGTAAAGTGTTTATTCAAAAACAAAAGCACATTTTCAATTACGTGACCTTCAACTCAAAGAACAACAGTTGTTGATGTGATTGCGTTTTCTATTAGCTCTTAAGGGGCTCCGGCGTAAAGCGCTTTTCAGATCAGTTACGAATAAAGTTTTTCCTTTTTCATTTTTCCAATAAAATGAAGAGAGAGACAGATCGATGGGTTACTTAACGTAATCCCGGGTTCTTTGATAACAGAGTGAGGTGTTTCACTATGGGAATCGCTTTGGGCGTGACCAACTACGGGACAGACATGGTGTCATGTCACGCCCAAACCGATTCCCATAGTGAAACACTAAGGAACTGTGTTTTTTTTTTTATATAAAGCCATGGTTTACATTATTAACAGCACTACAGATGGTAAGAGAGAAAGGGGGGGGGGGGGGGGTCACTAACATTAAATGTAATAAATAAAATTGTACAACATGGAGTCCTTAAATGAATAAAATGTATTAGTGTTTCTGTGGTATATGGTTCCCTGGTGTTCTAGTGGTTAGGATGCGGCACTCTCACCGCTGCGGCCCGGGTTTGAACCCCGGGCAGGGAACCAACCCCAGCCACCCTCAGTGCCGGTCCCAAGCCCGGATAAATAGGGAGGGTTGTGTTAGGAAGGGCATCCAGCGTAAAAACATGTCAAATCAAACATGCGGAGGATCTGCTGTGGCGACCCCTAACAGGAGAAGCCGAAAGAAAGTAGTGTTGCTGTGGTATAGAAAGAAGTAACTATTTAGGGTGTCCTTCACCATGAACACAAAAACTTTAATTCTAACTCTGTTTAAACTTAACTTTGTTAAAAGGAACTATTGATAGTAACTCTGATGTATTTCGATCCACCACATTGTTATTGTCCTCCTATAACCGCATGCCTGGAGATGTTTATTCCTTACTTATTCCATTATTAAAAGCAACACTCTTTGCCAAACTTATACGAAAAGGAAACGAGGTTAAGTTTGGGATTTGGAAGAGAAGGGGTTAATGGATATATCCTTTCTTACAACTTTCTAGAAAATCAAGAATCCAACTGCATCGCTATCAGAATATTTAGCTGCTTTAATCAACAACAAGGGAGGTCTTAAATACCTTGAGTGCAAGCAAGTGAAGAGGTACTTAGTAAAATGGACACATTTCTATTGCAAATAAGAACACGGTAGAAGGTCAAAAGCAAGATTTCGGAAAGGTAAGGGGGGCAGCAGAGGCGGTTCTGACAGTTTATCGATGAGGGCCGTATATTAGTATCGACACCAGAAGCCCCACAGGGGAGAGTCTGCCTTATCTCTACAAAATGATCCAGACATGTAGAGCTGGAGAGAGGCAGCCAGATGGAGGGAGCGAACCAAAAAGAGGCTTATCTCTTAGATGGGGAATTAAGGGATTGAGCAAAATAAATTGGTGGGGAAGTGGAAAGTGTGAGGACCAACAGATCATAAAATGATGGAAAATTGAAACAAACTTCAGTCATTCTAATATAAAGGTTAAAACATCAACAGGGTAAAATATAGTATTATTAGTAATATTATCCCAAATATTAGCAGCAGATCATTGGGGTGCAGAGAAAGTTAATTTCTAAGCATTCCTTTGAAATAGTTCGATCCTACTGTGTTTCATATTTCATTAACAGTAGTTTAATTTATTTTGTGTGATAATAATAATGAATAAAGACCAAGCCCACGACTGCACCCTCTGCCCTCCCAATCCACCTCTTCCCACATGTGCAACAAGAAACAACAAAAAATAGTGAAATTCCAGTGCATTTTACTTCTTTGTTTTTTTGCTGAAATTAGATCACATCCTTGTCCTGTTTTCTGCCACCTCATGCTTCCAAAATGTGTAAATTAGTGGGTCAAATTTTGCCTGAAGCACATTCTTGAAGCTAATGTTGGCTGTATGAGCCTAATTTTATTTATATTATGTGATTTATCACTTGTAGCTTGTTTAGACAAGCCAAGAGCATATGTTAAATGTACAAATTTGAACTAATCCCATATGTTTATATCCCAGAAATAAAGTACAAGATGATTGTAATGAGGAAAAATGGATGCACTTTCTAAATTAAAACCATTTGCAAAAACTGTCAATTCCACTAATATATATATATTTTTTAATAATCACACTGTATGATTTTTAAACTATTTATTTGTATGATACAGCTGCAAATAAGTATTTGAACACCTGTCTATCAGCTAGAATTCTGACCCTTAAAGACCTGTTAGTCTGCCTTTAAAATGTCCACCTCCACTACATTTATTATCCTAAATTAGATGCACCTGTTTGAGGTCGTTAGCTGCATAAAGACACCTGTCCACCCCATACAATCAGTAAAAATCCAACTACTAACATGGCCAAGACCAAAGAGCTGTCCAAAGACACTAGAGACAAAATTGTACACCTCCACAAGGCTGGAAAGGGCTACGGGGAAATTGCCAAGCACCTTGGTGAAAAAAGGTCCACTGTTGGAGCAATTATTAGAAAATGGGGCCATGTATTGCGAGATTTTGGGGAACAACCTTCTTCCCTCAGTTAGAGCATTGAAGATGGGTCGAGGCTGGGTCTTCCAACATGACAATGACCCGAAGCACACAGCCAGGATAACCAAGGAGTGGCTCTGTAAGAAGCATATCAAGGTTCTGGCGTGGCCTAGCCAGTCTCCAGACCTAAACCTAATAGAGAATCTTTGGAGGAAGCTCAAACTCCGTGTTTCTCAGCGACAGGCCAGAAACCTGACTGATCTAGAGAAGATCTGTGTGGAGGAGTGGGCCTCCTGCAGTGTGTGCAAACCTGGTGAAAAACTACAGGAAACGTTTGACCTCTGTAATTGCAAACAAAGGCTACTGTACCAAATATTAACATTGACTCTCTCAGGTGTTCAAATACTTATTTGCAGCTGTATCATACAAATAAATAGTTAAAAAATCATACATTGTGATTTTTGGATATTTTTTTTTAGATTATGTCTCTCACAGTGGACATGCACCTACGATGACGATGACCCCTCCATGATTTTTAAGTGGGAGAACTTGCAAAATAGTAGGGTGTTAAAATACTTATTTTCCTCACTGTATATATATATATATATATATATATATATATATATATATATATATATATATATATATATATATATAGTGGAAGGAAACGTAAATGCGCACGATGCATCTTTCTGAATGGACACAGCAAGCCTGGAATTCCAGCTCCCTGAGGTAACTGACCTCCATTACCTTTCCCCTCCAAAACTACTGTGCTTTCCTCTTTTACCTCAGGACAAGGTACAACACCAGCAATGAAATTACTTTACCTCTTTTCGGTTGTTTAACACTGCCTCGAGCTAAACAAACGCCTGTGGTACAGCGACGTAATCCCGAATCTGCGCCTTATGTAACGGGATTTATGAGTATTACAGTAACAGGGGGGTTCAGAGAAAGATAAATATGAAGGAATGCAGAAAAAAAATCTTTTTTTCCCCCCTTGATTCCACTTATGCTGGATCTCCTGTTTATAAAAAACAATTTTTTATATATAAGTTCTGGAATAGGATTTTATATATATATCCACACACACACACACACACACACACACACACACACACACACACACACTTTTTTTTGACAATGCAATGGAAATAAAAAGGCATGATATGCTTTTGCTAGACAAGGCCATACACAGACATATAGACAGACAGACAAGGACAGAGAACTGAAGACACTAAAGACATTGGCAGTTGCCAAGGGAACTCAGGGGGAGGCTACGCTGGCGATTGCTGTTAATTTGTCCTTGTGAGAACGAGACAGACATACTGAGCATACAGCTGGACTAAAGCATGCAGACAAGAACAGAGAAGACAGTCTGTGTATCGCTCTTTCTTAACATTTCTTTTTTATAAAAAAACAAAAAGCATCTTTATGCCCTTGACAAAAGGCATTTTTTTGTTCTTATTGCGCATTAAGAATGATTTGAGCCTGGCTAGCATCTTCTGTTTCTCACTGTAAGTTTAGCTGCTAGGTGATTGCATGTTGTGCAAGCAAGAGAGTTATACGACCGCTTCGCTATTTTTTGTTTTTCATACTTTGAACATATTGGCGTTTTCCTAATTCTAAAAAAAAAAAAAAAGAGACGCTCGCTATATAATTAATTAATTAACAACTAGCAAAGATATTTGCAGGAGACAGTGGGATTCACAATGAGTGTTGCATGTTGAACCTACAGTCGCATGTTTAAATATGGAGTCAGTAGAGATTTGGTAGATGTTGGTTGGTTCATTTTTTCTAGTATTTAAAGAAAAAAAGAACTTGATCTGTCTGCCTGGCAACAGCCCAGAAAAAAATGAATAAATAAATAAAATACAATAAATAAATAAATAAATAAATAATACCCCTGACACTTAATCTTCTTGTCCTTGGCACCTCGGCCACTGATTTGTCCCCTAATCCAAATCCTCAAGCACCCTGGTTGAGAACCTGAGCCCATTTGCCATTGCACAGCAGTACCTCTAAAAGCAAGCGGAGCTCCCTGTAGGTTAAGCGGTTGGTGACTTGCTTGTAAAAAATTATAAAATGAAAAAACACCCAGAAAACATAAATTTAGCAACTGTGACATTGTGATAGAAGCAAATCGCACCTTCAGTAGGTTATAAAAGAAAAATATATTAATCAATATTATACTAAATTTCACCATACACATTCTTTTTGAGATATAAATGAAATGCTGATTTATTTTTCCTTTTTTTTTTTATCATTTGAATAAATACAAATTAAATGGTACTGAACAGATGCTATCGATTTGGCAATTATTTAAAAAAAACCTGAGCTCTGATTTCTGTAGGCATGAAAGAAATGTATTGTCAAATTTAGTTTAATGGCTTCGGACTATTTTGGCATTTTTTTGCAAACAATTTGTTAGCTTGATTATATATTAGGACAGGCATCGTGTATAGAAATCATAGAAAAGCACTGTAATATATTATTCTCATAACACTCAGCCAAGAAACAAGATATTTGTGGCAAGCTGGATGGTCTCAGTTTTTTGTTGGTAGCTCAGTGAATCTTACATTGGATTACTGATCAGAAGGCCGTGTGTTTAAATCCCGGAACCACCAGGATGCCGGTGTTGGGCCCTTCAGCAAGGTCCTAATTCCTCAACTGTTCAGTTGTATAAATTAATGTGAATTTCTCTGGATAAATGTGTCTGCCAAATGGCATCGCTGTAAATGAAGATTTTCATGCTATAGGTGTAAATAAAGACTGCTAAAAGCAAAGAAAAATCTTTTTAAAAGTAGCTAAAAATGCTTAAAAAAAGTAAATGTTGTAGGTATTCTTAAATGAAGAAGAGTTTATATTATAGCAATTAAATTCATTCAGCAAGATTTGCTGGAATGGTGAGCCAGTCAAATATGTTTTGGAGACAAGGTGAGAGAGGCGCAATTGAGATGGTTTGGACATGTGCAGATGAGAGACATGGGGTACATCGGTAGGAGAATGCTGAGGATGGAACCACCAGGATGGAGGAAAAGAGGAAGACCAAGGAGGAGGTTTATGAATGTGGTGAGGGAAGACATGCAGGTAGTTGGGTTGAAAGAGGCAGATGTAGAGGACATGGGGGTGTGGAGACGGATAATCTGCTGTGGACACCCCTAATGGGAGAAGTCGAATGAAGAAGAAGAAGTGGTGAGCCAATCAAATCCAAAGGTGCTAATACTTTTATCTCAGGAAAAAAAACAAAAAAATCAATAAAAATGCATTAATATATTCACACCTGGTGTATGGCTGATCTATACAGTTTAGCAGCACGCTAATTGCTAAACCATTTAAGAAACTGACGATGGTGAATTTTACATGGATCTTCTGTAAGAGAAAGAAAAAATTAGACTATTGCTTGTTTGGTGCACATTGCTTTTAGAAATAAGTGCACAGGTAGAGTATGCCTATGCCCTTGTTCCTTTTCTCTCCTTCAAGTTTGTGTCCTTGCAGATATTTAGCTTTTCTCTGACCTCGGCACACCATAAGCTGACGTAAGCATCGTTTAAACCCTACTAGCGTCCCTCACATTCTCGCACCTCGTGTTAAAACGTCACGTCGTGTCAACAAAATCCCATTCAGTGGTAATAAATTGAGAAGCAGTGAGCCTGCAAATGGTGATTTACTGGCTGTTATAGCAGTGGTGTGATTGTGTTAGGATCGAACCCCAGACACAGCCAAGTCAACAGCAGCTAGATGGCAAAAAAGATCACACACACACACACACACACACACACACACACACACACACACACACACACACACACACACACACACACACACAACTTGTCTTACACACAATTGTTTTTCAGGCATGCTAAGTGTTTCACAATATAGCTGTTTTGTTAGCTCATTTGTTAGCCCCTTTTCCAAAGACTGAATAGCTACCATGTCACTCTGTCTAAAAAAAGACATCCAGCATAACCTCCATACAAAACCAAACAATGTCGCATCTAACTGTCTGCTTGCAGACAAAACAATCTGTGCACACATTCAAAACAAGAGCTCTATCCATCACCTTATTTTATTTTAAGTTTCTTTTTTATTTATTTTATTAACCTACCCACGTCTGAGCTTCGAGGTTCGTTTTAACCCACCACAGCTCATCGAGGTCCTAAAAACAAACTGAGCTACCAGTGATCTCAGATGCTGATCTGTAAAAGTTCAGCACCTTGTCAGCATTTTCTTGTGAGTACCTGTAAAGCATCCTGGCTTTCAAACGCTGTAATCTCCGAGGTAAACCAGTCTAACTCTCCAAAAATATTAATCCCACCATGGAGAGGATTGCTCTGTCTAACGTGATAACCTGGACAAAAAGAATTACACTTTAAAGCAGGAGTAATCAGCGAACGTTTGGAAATGGTTTATTTACTTAACATAACATTCGATCCCGTATAAGCAACGAATTGTGGCGAGTGTTACAGTTTATTGTAGAACCAATAAAGAAAACAAAATTCTGTGTCAATTGTTACTTCTGACCAGCACTTCAGACTTTAAACAGATGGCAAAATCTTTATGAATTTAAACTTCTACTCGACTAGCATTTTAACCCTGGTTGGTAAATTCCTATTTAAATCCCTACGTTAAGTGTCAGTTAAAGCTAAAGCCCACATATCCCTGTTTCAGTAAGGTAACATCAGTCTCAAAGGATCAAGAAATCGGAACTACAAAGATGGAAACATAGCTTCCAACTGTTCTTTGGTTATTTTAGCCAGCCCTCTGAGAACATGCAATAACAAACAAGTGTATTCTGATTGCAGAATAAATGCAGAGTAAGAGTCCATCGATTTTCTTTTGGAAAGCACAGATTTGAATGGTCTCTGCTCTCGTTTTTTCTTGTTTTGTTTTTTTGACTGCATATATATATATATATATATATATATATATATATATATATATATATATATATATATAAAATGTATATGAATTTAATTCCCTCGAGTCCTGTTGTGGCACGCAACACTCTCTGTGCCATGTTGCTCTGAGACCATAGCAGTCACAGGGTAAGGGCTCAAGTAAGTGTTTATTTAAGCGCTTATGCCTCTTGGTGCGGTCAGCAAACAGCAGCGTAAAAATTAAACGGACAACAAGTGCAGAGAAAGAAAACATAAATAAGGATTTGGAAGAAAAATGCAGGTGTGTCGTGCTCTTTAATATCACGTTCCTTCATCTAAATGTCAGCCTCACCTGGTACATGAGGGGATCCTAGTCACGTATAAGCCATCATTTGATTTAAAAAAAAATGAAACCGAACTTAAAATATTCATTGCCCTAGGGAAAATTTTGCATAGCCGGCTTACCTACTGGAATGTTTTCTAGATGTTTGAGATGGAAGGAAATCAGAGAACCTGAAGGAAACCCACAGGCAGGAACACCAGATCCAGACCCTGTTATTTAAAGCTTATATACCTGTTCTGAATGAATATCTCTACCCCTGCAGCTAAGCTCCTCTCCAATGAGCTGCCTTAAGCTAAAATATTTACAGGAAAGTGTGATTAGATAAGCCACCACAGAGGATCTTACTGTCAAATACAACTTTTTATTTTTTCCATGACACTCCAATGAGAATCCGTTCCTTCATCGTGCTTGTTAACAACTAGCTCTCTAACTAAGCAGCCTGTACACTAATTGTTGATGCATCAGCTAAAATGGAACATATTTCGAAATGTCTAAGTGGACTGGGAGCACCTTACTGAGGCTCTAACCAATGCTAATTAAATTCAATAGTTAGCCCTGTGGTCAATTCTGTATTGATTAGAGAGATGGTCTGTGTCAAGCACCACACTCGAGGATTAGTTCGTGCACACACACACAGACTTGTTTTGCTCTCATTGTGAGGGACTTTCATAGACATATTAATGCATTTGGTCCCTGTGGAGGTATAAAAGCCAGTGCCTGACTTCATCCTGCAGCCCGCACCCCCACGGCCCTAAAGTGGTAACAACACTCAAGTCAATCGTTCGTTCTTCCCTACCGAGCTCCACCCCCTCAATGCCTCTTGCCTCTCCTACATCAGGTACAATCAATTCATCTTTCCATAGTGTTTGTTTTTCCACTGCTAGCTAGCACAGGCTCCTGCAGTTTTAATTATTCTAACATATTCTGGCGCTAAAACGGGATGGGATGTGGCCTTTTCACAGCTCGGTGTTCGGGTTTTGGAGGAGTTGTTTAGCATTTTTCTTGGCAAAAATGACAAAACACTCCCCATACCCCCACCACCAAATTAATTAAGTAAATAAGTCAAATTACGTAAGTACATCAATAAAATAATTATTTTATAATTGATTATACCTAATTACATGAGAAGTTACAAATAAAGACAAATGAATAAATAAGTACATAACTGAATGAAGAGTTTGACAGTTTATCTCTGTAGGTAAGTGTGTTTGAAGGGCTTTCATGTGTTTGTTTGTGTGTGGCTGCCATTAGCAAATTGTAGGTGGATGTCATTAACACATTTAATGGCCCATGATGGAGGCCTTCACCAGAGCAAACCAGCAGAAGCAGAAGATGCATTAATAACCTCAAACACACACACACACACACACACACACACACACACACACACACACACACACACACACTCCCGTAAGATACTAAAGGACACTGACAGCTCCAGAAAATGTTCCCACAAACTCATTTACTAGTCTACCCTTACAGCGAAAAGACACACTGTTCAGAGCCCCAAATGTGATTACTTCTTCTTTTTCTGTGTAATTAGAGCTAGTCTTTATTAGCATTGATTTGTGATGTACAAACCCTGACAGATCCACTTCCGCTCTCACACAAAGTTGGCCTTTTAACATGACAGCCTCTAAATGACCCGAAACAGCTTCTAATGAAGTAAACAAGAAATTAATCAGATTATAAATGAGACTGAACAACGTCAATTGGTTTGCGAGGGAGTACAAAACAAATGGCATTGTTCAGTTTCTTCTCGAAGAGCCACGAATGTGGGAAATATAGGGCACAATGGTTAGAAAAAGAAACCACTGTTCAAGCTGTACAGTCTGGTAGTGGAAGCGTCATGTTGCTGGGAAGCTTTTTATCCTTGTTCGGTCAGACATTACATAAAAAGTAAAGTAAGCCATTCGTTGGGAAGTGGTAGCTTGAGGTTAAGACACTGGACTCTTGACCGACAAAGCCCAGGACACAGCAAGCCAATGGTTTGGTCGGTGTGTTCAGCACTGGTCGTCAGGAGAACTCCAATTGGCTATTGCACACGGAAACAAACAACGACAGAGTAAAGAGGGAACGCCCACACTTGTCCTTCTTGTAACTTAGCAGACATGATTGAAAAAACCTACAGGGCAAGTTTAAACGCTGCTCGCTTTATATATATTCACCTTTCTAGCTCTTCTGGTTTCCCTGTTTGGATGCCGAAAACAGACGACTCCCCCCAGCTGGTAAGACAGAGTTTGGTTCCATCATGCAAGTACAGAACGTATAATTAGCTAGTAAGTTACATGGCTGTTTTGTGTAGTATGTTTTTGGCTTATCAGGCAACCACTATTATATCACTATTGTTATATTTATGTTGTTGTTGCCATATTATATCTCTTTTTTTAAAACCCATATTGTCAATCTTAACACTGTAAATATGCACTTGCCACATCCAATCCTCCCACACATCACTGAAATGTTACTGTTTCAACACATTCAGTCACAATGCCTACTTAGATATCTATACTATTAGTTGTGCATCTACGATGGCGTTTAAATGTACTGTACTTAGAGCACAGTGGTAGCTGAGTGGATTAGACTTTTGATTAGAAGTTTGTGAGTCCAAATCGAACCACCACCATGCTGTGAATGCTGGGCCCTTCAGCAAGGGCCTTAACCCTCAGCCGCTTATTTGTGTAAATGAGACGGTTAATTTGTTCTGGGCGTCTGCCAATGCTTTTAAGGCAAATGTTCTGCCGTGTGGTGTTCCAAAGCTTTATCCCTTTCCAACCTCAAGTTTTACAAATCAAAAAGTATATATTAGGAATATTCTTCCTTTAACATATATTTAGCAGCATATATTGACATTTCTTTTCCTCCGGCCTCTAAGGATTCATATTTGCTGCCGTGTCGCACTTCCTGTAGCACTCTTAATGCGTACACCATCTCAGAAGGCCGCCTGTCGAATTTTTTTCCTTCCTCGAATGAACTTAAGGAGATCTTAAACTGCTCTTTTAGTACTTTAGTACTGCCCTCAGGGTCTTAAATTTTGGGGATGTACTGTATTATCTTTGCAAGTTAATAAACTGCACTTCGATGTGACTTGGGATCTTTTATTAAAATTGCGTAAGATACATTGATGCAAGTGCTGGATTTGATTATCATCATCGTTATTATTCTCGTGTGGCACGATATGTTAAGTCACAAATAAATTAAGTATGTACAAAAGAAGTGACAAATAATTACTTGCAGCATAGCTTGTAGTATCTCGGTAACATTGTAGTGCATTTGGAAACTCTATAGAGACGTTTTAATATTGGGTGGAAATTCAAAATGAAGGTTTCACAGCCCCCTCGAGTGTGTATTCCAAACATATTATAGAGATATAAAAACAAAATTAGGTTGAGAAACCTGTTTTTTTTCTGGAATACAAATAAATCAGGTACATCAGAGCTTTCCTGTCGTAAAAATACGTTATTAAAGATCTATGAATATGTAAATTATCCCTGATAGGGGGTTATTAGTTATAGAGTATCATTCTTTTTAAAGTCAAGTTTTATCAAATGTTCACTTAAAATGTTCACAAATGTTCCTTAAAGATATTGTGTTTGTACAGTTTTTATTAAAAGAAAAATAAAAAGATGTCCTATTTTCCTATTCAAACCCTTTCGGCTTCCAAAATAAATACAGGTTTATGTAAACGCAAAACAACCTCTTACATAAAAGAATTCTTCTTTCTTCCTCTTTCTTATTCACTATTCACTGTACGCAAATCCTATTGGCATAAAACATCCCAGCAGCACGAACACTTCACACGCTTCTCACACATGTCTGAAAGAGTGCTATATTGAGCTACTCTTTTCCAGGCCCAAAGGCTGAAGTGCTGTGTGAAATGTCTCTCTCCTATCAGAGAGAAGATGGCGTGATCTTCACATGTGTTATCAGCCAAAGACCATGGCCTCTGAAAATGTCACGGATCTGTTCCGCACGCATTCGCTCTCCTCGTTTTACCTTTTCTCTCTTGTTCTTTTGGTGCCTTCTAAAGATGGAATTCACTGCACTTTCTGCAATGCAGATATTTGAGACGACCACCCGAATTATTTTTTTCTAATGTTTGGTTTTTCTCTCTTTTCCTGGTCTGTGTCTTTCATCTTGGTTCCAGGTATCTCTTGGAGCAATGCAAAAATTCCACTCATATTTGCCACAAATAGCAATGCAACACAAAAAGAGCCAGAGAGCTCCGCAAGACCGCGGGGGAGAAGCTGTTCACTAGTGATGAGTCTTCAGGAAACAGATTTAAGTAGATCATCTCATGAGTCCTCTGGTCAGAGTTGTTCGTTCTTTTGTCACTCATGTGGACACTACACAATGCAACAGAGCAAGTTTTTGTGGTTGAAATTATTACAAAATTTGGCACATGACAAAAGCACTAATGACACGGGCCAGAAGATATGAGAGATGTGCTACTTATTCTGTTTATCATATTTTGTCATTAGCTGTATTGTCATTTTCATTATTGTAACTATAAAGTTTGTGTATGTAGTGTTGGGGGATCTGCTTATTAAAAATGTACCATTTTATTTATTTCTGATCAAATGACTTGAAAAAAAAAAAAATTGTTCATTTTGATGAACGAGATTCGAAGAACCCAGTCACTAAAATGTTCACATGACACCATCATTCATCTTCGCTTTATGTGAAATTTATTATGACTTTCATGCATGCTACAAAAGTTCTGAATAAATGAATAAATGTAGGCATTGTAAATGTGAATTTATACAAAGTTCTTCTTATGTTATACATGGAACATTGAGGCAATACATTGAACAAACTGGAGTTGTAATAAAAACTAAAGTAGTAACAAGAAAATAAAATCTGGACTTTTGTTAATAATACAAAATGTAATATACAAAGAGTAACCATGGAAATTTATTCTACCATCCATGTTTCTTTTTTATTTTTTTTAACTCTTCCCTCAGTCTCTTGCATTCAGCAGGGAAATCCAGATAAAGTAAAAAATGAGTCTTTGGCACTCATCTGTGTCAGCTGTCATCAGGCGTTCTAATGCTCAGTGAATCTGACCACTAAAACACCAAAACTGCACGACATCAGAAAGCCTCACAAAAATGCTGATGAAACAGACATCAGTGCCGCCTCAGATGAGAGCAAATCCCTCTATAGCCCTGGGATTTGACCCTGCAATTTCCCTATCCTGACTCCAGATCATCTGAAACAGCTCATTGTGGACTAACAGAGCTTGGACTATGTGCCAATACTCCAATATCCTAATGCCAACTGAACCAACTGCTAGGGCTTTCATGGATTAGACTTGTTTGTCCGGCACACACCACAGATGCTCGCTTGGATTAAGGTCTGGGGAGTTTCACATCAAATTTTAAGTCACCTCCTTAAACCTTTGTCATGTTTCTCAAACCTGGAAGAGGCTACTACCATTTGGAAATTCTGTTGTCATGAAGTGGTTTCCTTGGTATGCAACAACGTTTAGGAAAGTGGAGCAGATGGTATAGCCTGTTCTTCTCATAAGCATCAATGAGCTTGGTTGCCCATGACCCAGTCACTGATTCACCGGTTGTACTTTTGGTAGGTACTAACCACTGCATAGCAAGAACGTGCCACAAAAACTACATTTTGGAGATGCTCTGAGCCAGCTTTTTCACCATCCTGTTCAGTAATTATTTATTGAATTACTATATATATTTTTTATTATAGATTAGATTCCATTTTATTGTGCAAAGCAAATGAAAAGCAATAATTATACTAAATAATTAAAATGATTGAAAGTGTACTATTCAAAAATCAGTTAAATCGATCTGTAACAAAGGCACATATCTGGCAATTTTGTTCTACATGCTCAGAAATAAAGCTGCTTTTACAGTTTCTCTACTAAATGCTGGTTTATTATGTTTTTATTGGAAATGAATTATTCTTTACCTACAAATATGACTGATGTACATTTAAAGCAGTGTGCAACTGGACCTCAAGGACTGTTCTTTATGTAATTTGCTTTTTAAATAAATCATAATGGTATAAGCTATACTTTATCATGGGATGAAGAAAAAGAAAAACAGGTATAAACAGCATCAACAACCACTGGAACAGCAACAATAATAGTGCACCAGTGCCAATATAAAAAAAAGGTAATGATGCTTAGATTTTTTTTTCCCAATCTAGCTCTGGAAATCATCGAAACATTATTATATTGACAAAAGTATAATGACACCTGACCTTTCCTGTCATATCTGGTGCGCAAAATTTTGCGTTTACTTGATCTTGGAAACCCAAACCTGTTCCAAGTTAGCAATGTCCCTGTGAACAAAGCCAGGTCCATGAAGATATGATGTACATAGTTCGGAGAGGAAGATCTCTCAACCCTACAAAAACATCGTTTGGGAGGATTTGGAACGCTGACTGCACCCCAGTCCCTCTCACCTCACCTCACCTCACCTACACCAATACTTTACTAACACCATTGTAGCTGAACACAAATGCTTATAAGCAGCCTCTAAAATCTGGTGAAACATCTACCCAGAAGAGTGGAGGGAATTATAAGAGAAAATTGGGACTAACTGTGCAACGCGATGCTCAAAAAGCACATCTACTTATGACCAGGAGTCTAGAAACTTTGCCAATATAGTGTATGTGACATCATAAATTTAGAATTTTTATACAAAAGCATTAAGTCTCTGCCTTGGAAGAAGATTTTGGTGCAGCATTTACAAAAAATTGGCCTAACCACATACCAATCAGACTGAAGCAACCAGAAGTGTGTCATGTTTTTGAGTTCAGAGCAACAATGTCACTCAGCTTCCCCCTCACTTTCGTTCTGGCTCTCCATTTCTCTATTACTATTTCTCCCTCCCACTCTCTTTGCTTCAGTTTGCTTTCAGTGAGTTCTTCCTCTCTAGTCATGCATCATAAACCTCCAGCATTTGCTGATACGGCTTCCGCAGGGAAAGAACGCAGAGCTAGCAGGAGCCGGCAGCTAAGGAGGGAGCAAATGAAACTGAGATAGGAAGATAAACCAACAGATTAGTTTCCAAGCAATCTATAAACTCCAGACATGAGCCAGTGGGTTATCCAAAAGGACAAAGCGTGAGTAACCAGTGAAGCGTTAAAACGCCATTTCGCGTATCGTCTAAACCTTTCCACGGACGGCAAACAGTAACCACGACCCTTCATCTGGCCCTCACCAACCTGAACAACAGGGACACATATGAACGGATGCTGTTCATAGACATCAGTTTAGCATTCAACACTATCATTCCTCAGCACCTGATTGAGAAGCTGATCCTAATGTACCTGAACATCTCTCTGTAACTGGATCTTGGACCTCAGTCAGTCCGGATCATGAACAGCATCTCCCGCACCACCGCTTTGAGCACCTCATGGCTGTGTGCTCAGCCCACTGCTGTTCACTCTGCTGACTCACCACTGTGTAGCAATACACAGTTTGAACCACATTATCAAGTTCGCCGATGACACGACCGCGGTGGGTCTCACCAGCAAGAACCATGAGTCTGCATATAGAAAGGAGGCGCAACGACTAACAGTCTAGTGTAGAGCCAACAACTTGTCTCTGACAAAACTAAAGAGATGGTTGTTAACTTTAGGAGAGTACAGAACGGCCATTCTCCACTGAACATCAATGGATCCTTCATGGAGATCATCAAGAATACAAAATTCATTGGTGTCCATCTGGTGCAGAACTTCTCCTAGTCATTCAACACCAGCTCAATTAGCAAGAAAGCCCAGCTCTCTACTTCCTGAAAGCCCATCTCCCTCCCCATCCTAACCATGTTCTACAGAGGGACCATCGAGAGCATCCTGAGCAGCTGCATCACTGCCTGATTTATGAACTGCGCTGTCTCGCATCGCAAGACCCTACAGAGGATAATGAGGACAGCTGAGATCATTGGAGTCTTTCTCCCCTCTATTATAGACATTTACACCACATGCAGTATCCGCAAAGACATCAGCACCCACACACCCCTCATACACACTCTTCACTCTCTTACCATCAGGGAAGAAGTTCTGAAGCATTTGGGCCTGACATTCAGACTATGCAACAGTTTTTTCCCCTCAAGCTATAAGGCTCCTCAACACAAAACTGAACTGTACTAAACTCTTACACACACACCCACATACACACACACACACACTCAACTGTGGTACTGAACTCTCACAACTGGAATTTAACAGACACTTAATACTCATTTCAAATCATACCCATCCTTCAGCACCACCCATATTATATAATATTCATATTATACTGTTTACATGCTGTTTTGCACACCTCTCTATTGCTGCTACCGCTGTTTTTGCACAGCATTGTGATTACATTGTGAAAAACCCTCTTGTTTCTAGTTTTGTTTTGTTTTTTGCACACGATGCACTTTGTGGTGAGGACACTTAGTCCTTTGCTCTGTGTTCTGTAACTCTATGTTGTGTGATGTAGCTCTATGTTGTTTTTTGTAGCACAAGCGTTCTGGAAAAAACGTTGCCTCATTTCACTGTGTACTGAGTCAGCTACATATGGTTGGAATGACAATAAATGCTTATTGACTCGACTTCATATAATACACCTTTACAGATATGTAGAACCCATGCTCTGTGGAGGCCAACATACTTATCAGCCTGAAAAATACAACATTTTCGGAGTCTCTTATCTTGGAACAAATCCGTCCCTTTTCCCTTATAGTCTCATTTGCAGTGGGAAGTTGGACACATGGATATGAGTTCAGTAAAAAAGCAGGTGACCAAGTGCTTCAAATGTTCAAATGTTTAAATGTTATTGTCATAACACTGCATTTTAATAGACAGAAGAATGATGGAGGAGGAGGTATGGGACAGGTTTTAAAAATGTATCCACCTGCAGCTAAAACCTCTATAATAGCACAACTGACAAATATAATGTTTCGCTGAACAAAAGGAAGATGTAGGCTGCTGGGTACACCAGCAGGTGAGCTGCTTCAAAATGTACAGGCCTTATATTTACAGGTAAAAACCCCATGTAAAAAACGATTGCTGCCACTTTTTATTCATTACTACGCAAATAAGACCATTTATGAAGATAACCTTTAAATATCACCAGAATGTTTAATAGGTCCTTGGGGTAGCGTTATCAAGAGGTTCCTCTTGGAACACCTCTGATAACGCGCCCCAATTTTGTAAATGTTGTTTATGGAACAATTTAAATCCAGAGACAATTTTAACTCCTTGATCCACCCAACCTTAAGTTTATAGGATGTGGAAGGAAACTGAAAAACCCTGGCGAAACCCATATTGTAGATACGTGCAGAACATGAACACAAACCCTAGTTTAGGGTTGAACCAGAGACCCAGGAGCTGTGAGGTGGCAGAAATTGCCAGAATTATACAATAGAAATGTTTCTCACTAACCTCAAGAGCTTGTGTGATGACAAGCTTTGACGTCCTCTCAAGATAATTAATTGAATTGTTTAAACAATAGGTGTACTGAAGAGGCTTAAAGAAATGACCTGGAGCTTTTAAATTAAAAAAAGTGAGCATCATAAACTGACTCAATTTTCCAATTATGGCTTTTCATTAGAAGCGTGACACCTACTGACAAACTGTTAAAAAAAAAGAGGAATAATTATGAACGTTTACAAAAGAAATTCTAATTTTATCGAGGGTAGCCATGTTATGACAAGTCAACAGAAATGGTTGCAGTGTCTAAACGCAAAGTGAAACGGCAATAAAAAAAAGGAAGCAGCATGCTTCAATGTTTTCTCCATATTATGAAGGCATTACTCCTAAATCCAAAAAAATCTGATTCAAATCAGAATACTCAATGAGGAACATGCTAAAGCCCTCACCTAATATACACATTGTTTCTGTTCAGACTGGACATTCAAACATATATTAGTCAAGTAATTTCTCCAGAGAGGATCGTGTCTGCTGGATGTTTAAACACTGATCAGACATTATGAAACTATATCTTTATGAGCGGTAAAGTGAATAACACTGATTATCTCTTCATCATGGCACCTGTTAGTGTTTGTGATATACTAAGCAGCAAGTAAACATTTTGTCCTCAAAGTTGATGTGTTAGAAGCAGGAAAAATGGGCTAGCGTAAAGATTTGAGTGAGTTTGGGCCAAATTGTGATGTTTAGGCGACTGGGTCAGAGCATCTCCAAAAATACAGCTCTTGAAAACAATTGTCTGGTTTTGATGAACCTGTACCCAGTGTAGCCTCAGATTCCTGAGTAAACTCTAATTAGATGCTTTTCTGATCAGCACAGATGTAGATGTAGTGAAGTTCTTTTTAGCCACATATTCCACTTTTGAGTGCAGGGTCAGTCATGAAAGAAGCAGAGCTTGTTAAGGGCCTTACTGAAGGGCTTCAACATTGACTTGGTAATTAGTAACACAGTGCATTAACCACTCTCACCACTGTTCTCTAGGTGTGCCCGGGAGATATTACTGACATGACTGATTCAGACAGGACCCAAATCTGAGACACACTTTATTAAACTTTCCACTGGCTAAAACTTGCCCATTCTAAATAGAGTTATACTGTCACTGTATTTACAGGCTCTGAGTCAATACATGCCACCGCACAGCACTTTCTCCAGTTCTGCAAGCTACTTGCGACTTTCTCCTGACAAGTCTTTCCCCAGGCAATTCATCAAAATGCGATCATGTCTGTCATCAGGGCAGCTGACCCCATTGTCCAGCTTATACAAACAAGCCTTGGGGGGGAAGAAAGAAAGAAAAAAAGGAATGATGATTCTATCACTTTTTTCGTTTTTTCTATTCAACATACTTGCTTGCTTTTTGCTGCAGATATGATTATATTTAGGGGCTAAAGATCAGAGGAGTGTTCTTTCTATTATAAGATCAGGGTTATTTCTGAGGTTGATGCAACCCTTTTTTTTTTTGTTTTGCATTATTTCCAAGGACTGTGAAGAGCGACCTACCTTGTACTACTTGGAACTTAAAACTGCTGCATTATCAAGCTTATTCCAGAAGTCACAGGACATTAAAACTACTCATCATTTTTTTTTTATGTGACCTATTCTATATTGAAAGTTTGTGGATACCCGTCCATAAAATTCATGTTCCCTTATTCAACATCCCATTCCAACAATCCCCATTTGCTATTATAATAACCTTCACTCTTCTGGGAAGATTTTTTGTAGAGATCTGTGCTCATTCAGGTACACAGACACTAGAAAAATAAAGTACTGATGTAGGGTGTGGAGGCCTGCAATTCATCTCAAAGGTGTTTAACAGCCTTGAGGTCAGAGCTTTATAGTAGGCCACTCAAGATCTTCCAACCAATGTAAAACATATCATCATGGAGCTCGATTTTGAATTGGGTCTCAAATTTGGGTCTCCTATTTCAGAGAAGAGAAAATGTAATGCTTCTGGATGCAAAGACATTCTATACAATTGTGCACCTCCAAGATTGGTGGTAACAGTTTGAGAAAGAACCACATATGGCTGGAAAAGTCGGGTGTTCCAATACTTTCATCCGTATAGCGTAGATGATGACTGACTTTGCATTTCTTACTTTTAATTTATTATTGGTGATGCCATGATTGCTCAAATAATCACTCAAAATCAAACCCAGTGACATTTTGTTATGAGGAATTGATAAAACAGTGTTTTCTAAAGGAAAATAATTAGTAATGTGTGATGTGACCTTTCAGCAAAAAAGTTACTGATACTGAACATAGACTTGGCCCACTCCATAATTCTTATTACAGTCATTACATTTATCCAAAAAAGTCTACACAACTATTTTACATTTTGTAAATGTATTATTATAACAATGGTTCTCAAACCTTTTCTGCCATTTTCCACTTTTTCCAGCCCCACCCTAAATCAATAACCCAAAACAGCACAAAGTTTAAAAATAAAGAAAATAAAAGACGATAGGTACACTAACTGATGTCTTAATTTACTTGCATTAATGACTTAATTGTTTGTTTGCGATTGCTTTGAGTGTGTAAAAAAAAAAAAAGCTCCAACAAAAAAACTTATAATAATTGCCATTCATTGCACCCCACCTGTCATGTCTTTATTCCATCTTATTATATGGGGTGTGCTCCACACTTTAAGGACCACTGGTTTAAATTAATAATTACAGAGAGGGAAAAAAACGTGTTGACTAAGTGTGTCATCAGCAGAATTATCTCAATAAGAAAGCAGAAAAAACAAACAAAACAAAAAAAAAGACAAGCCATGGCAGGCCCAGTGCGTTTCAACCCCTTAATTATTTGGTAATATGATGGGACAGATGCTAAGCTACCACCAAGGATGTTAAAATTAAGAGAGAGAAAAAAATGTATACCAAAAAAATAACCAACTGATAGTTACTGAGTCTGGTGATGTTGATAAATGGGAATTATTACGGCTTCCTGTTTTTGGGCCTGGTGTAGGAGCCATTGCCTGTTTGGTAAACTGGATTTAGTCATTAGTGAAAATGGCTCGGGGAACGAGGGGGACCCGATAAAGACAACACCAACCAGCCCAACATCTGTTTACTGACACAGGCGATACATTACACACTTTCTCTTTCCTCCTTTATCTCTTGCTGCATGCCTGTGTAAATCGCAGGAGGTCGAGTAGAAATCCTTCCTCAGCCTCAGTGTCTCAGCATCTCAGTCACGACTTTTCAGACAGAAATGATAAAAAAAAAGAAATAAATAATTAAAAAAAAAACAGCTACTCCTTGTGACACATCTACACTCTACAGCCAAGTTCTGTTTTTGTTCCCAGTTTTTGTCTTTTCTCAGCAGCAGCAGGATGGCTATCACTCTCGAATGCTCTAGTAGCTCCTCTCGGCGTTCGTTCGCTCATACCTCCGTTTGCCGACAGACGATTTTTCGGCACAGCGCACAAACAAGTTGTCTCATGTGAGCCCCAGGGGCCGACTGATGCACAACGACAGCTCGCAATATCAGTTTTACGCCACGGAGATGCACAAAACCCTGAAACACAAGACAACCATGGGGATCCGATGGCAGCGAAGAAGACACATATATCTAATAGTTATGACAGAGATAAACTACACTACCCAAGATCCAACTGGTTGTGTTGTAAAATATAAAATTCTTTCAATAATTCAGAAATCAGACACTATATCTCTATCCTGTTACCTGAACACATTCACTCCTGTGAAATATTTCAAATTTTATCAAATAAAACATTTGACAGAAAATTGCCTTATGTCAAGTTCATATATGGATCATAAAAAGGGAAAAAAAGGCTCATCTATTTATTTATCTTATAATCCAATATCCTCCTATCTAGCCAAGTTAGCAATGAAAGAACAACATGCAGCCGTAAGCAGACAACAGTGAACACATCCAGACTGCTTTTATTGTTGCGGGTGACTTGAACAACGTCAACTTAAAGACCTCTGAAGAGTCCACCAGCATGTTTCCTGCAAACACCAAAGGAAACAAAACCCTGGACCATGTTTACACCAACAAACCTGATGCATACAAAGCTACCCCCTTCCCCCACCTGGGACAAACGATTCTTTGTTCCTCCTACTCAAGTAGTCACTACTCATCCAACGTGTGAAACCCACAGTGGGGATCAAAGTGTGGCCAGAGGGAGCAGACTCTGTACTGCAGGATGGGTTTTAATATAAATACTGAAAAGGTTTGCCACTCAGGCGACCTGTGACTCCACACGGACATTGAAGGCTATGCTTCCTTTATTTTGAACTATATAAACACTACAATAGACAGTCTTACCACACAGAAACAGATCGCTCTGTACCCGAATCAGAAGCCCTGGATAAAAGGTTTACCTCTTACTGAAGGCTCTTACAATGCTGCCTTCAGGACTGGTGATGTACAAGCCTACAGTGCAGCCAGGTATAACCTGAGACATGGCATTAAGATGGTCAAACACTGCTACAAGTTAAGGACTGAGGAACACTTCTCCAAATCCAACAACCAGCATATGTGACAGGACATCCAGGCCATGTGTGACTGCAAGCCCATCACCAAAGCCGAGCTCCTGGGGGACCACCAGCCTCTTACACTCTCCTCAAGTGATGGCAGCCTAGTGCTGAGCAGGATCAATCCACAAAAAGCTGCAGGGCTGCAGGGCCTGCATGGCATTCCCGGACGTGTTCCCAGAGCAAGTGTTGAAGAGCTTGGGGGTCCTAATAGATTTATTCGACCTGTCACTAGATTGTGCCCACCTGCTTTAAGATAACCTTCATCGTGCCAGTGCCAAAACACTCCACCGCAACATGCCTTAATGAGTACCACCCCTTTACTACCACCCCCCCATCTAAGACACACACAGAACTACATTCTATACACTGCTATACACTGCTTACTCTGGGTTGCACAGCTCATAATACACAATGTAATACTAAGGATTGCACTATAATAACTGCACATACAGCACATGAATAGCCTTCTTTCTGCACTCTGCATATCATTTTGCACATGTATATATCCTTTATAAACAATGTATACAATATCTCCTTTATTGTATATATTCACCTTTCCGTGTACTGTTTATTTATATTCATATTGCTCATTTCATATTGTTCATTCACCTGTCATTATTTATACGGCTTATATATCATAACCTTATGAACCTGTACATGTCTAAATATTTTACACTGCTACCAGTGCACTTCTGGTTAGATGCTAACTGCATTTCGTTGCCTTGTACTGTACCTTGTGCGATGACAAAGTTGAATCTAATTTAATCTAATCAATATGCAACAAACAGAAGAAAAACAGATACTTAGTAGGAGGTGGTATCAAAAAGTTGAGTCTAACTTTGTTTACAAGAAAGTACTTTATTTATCGATGTTTACACACTATCACCTTCAAAATAGTCTCCCTTGCACAGCAATACAGTGCTCCCAGTGTTCCTGCCACTTCTGGAATGAAGTCCTGGAAGTCTTCTTTTTGAAGCGTGACAAGCAACTTCTGCGATTTGTGCTAGATCTCATCAGTGGTGTCAAATGGTGAGCTGGATCTTCATCTTCAGGAACAAAGCGAAGTCCATAGGAGCCAAATCTGGCAAGTAGGATGTGTGGGGAAGCATTGATCCAAAATCTTGTGAGGACAGCTCGGTGAGGTGATGCATACGTGGTCAGAATAGTGGAGAATACAGTTGCACAAAAAAAATATTTTGGCCACTGAGTTTCAAGGTTGGTGCTCCCTGTGATTCAGCCGTTCAGCCTTGTGATGCCATTTGTTGGCGTGTAACAATACTAGTCTCACTATATATATATATATATATATATATATATATATATATATATATATATATAAAAACAATAAACTGTTATTGTTATTTAGAGCGCTAATCAGATTGTATCAATGAGATTTATTATTATTGCCCTGCATTCAAACATTTCCTCTTCACAGTAAAGCAAATGACACAAAGCATGCTTTTTGACAATAAGAGGTCAGAGGTGGTAAAAGAAATGTGCTGGCCTTCTCTACTTGTATTTATGTCTCTATTCCATCTGTTGCTTTGGCTGAGGGAAAGAAAATGTAGGCATTTTCACTTAAGAATGCTTGGTGTTATGTAATTAATACTCTCATCAAACATTCAAGAGAGAGAGAGAACGAGAAAGAAAAAGAGAGATAGACTTATCAACCTTGATGAAATTATTCTTTCAGAGCAACCAGGAAGATCTATGTTTATAAAATTGAGCAACCTGAAGAGGAAGAATTACTTAGAGACTTAAGATTTGACTATTACACATTACACCTTTACAGCTTCCTGTTCCATTCACAAAATTTACTACATACACTAATACATAACAGCCTTAATGGAAAATACATACGTGTCTGTGATAGAGATGCAACTGAATACGCATGTTAGTCGGGATGAACAAGCAATACAGATACAATTATAGATACAATTATGACATACTATTCTTCTTGAGTCGAGTCTAAAAGTGCATATCGGGACTGGGCTATACTAGGCTGGAATAGTTGTTCCAGCCAAGGGTTAATACTTTTTTTGCAAGTTGAGAAAAAAAAGTCTTGATCGAGTTTGATAATGTAATGAATGATGCATTTAAAGACTTTTACTCATCCTTAGTAAATTGTGATGGTAGCTAGATTTGTAATTATGCTTCTTGTTGGTATTTTTTAGGGGTAAACTGAACTAACAAATTGGGTTTGAAGGCAGCTTTAAACAAAAGCAACTGTGCCATTGGGGTAGAAATACTACTATGATTTAATCCACACTACTTCCAATACAGATAGAGATATGAGCAGAGCAGAGAGTGGCATTATAACACTTGTGTGGTGGTCTGGAAATCCTTTGGGATGTCTCTAAAGGAAAAGATTTTTTGACAGTTTCATTTTAAGAAAATATATATAGATTTCAAGAAAATATCAGGATCGGGCTATCTTCTAAGGAGCCAGTTAGACAAGTGTGGCACTCTGGTATCTGTAGGGAAATGGCTTGCAATGTGCTTCAAAAGCAAGAGTTGAACAAGATATAGAAGATGTAATGAAACTACTGAATCTATTTTGTCCAGATCAGCTGCTGCACCCAAGCTAGTGCCTGGTGATCATTGGATATGCAGAAAAGCAGTATACATTTAGTATACAAAACCATCATCTTGGTTCTGTGCTTGTGCTGAAAGCAAGATCTTGTTATTGTAGTTAATGAAGAAAAAGGAAACCCATACTGCATCAGAAGTTCTTTATCACGACACAAACAGTCAGAAAAGACAGACAGGCAGGTTTGGTTGGAGGAACACTGAGGGGGTATGCTGACAATGCATACTGCAGCGGTTAAGGGTTTTTGCATTACATGCATTGGCAAGAGAGAGAGACAGCAAAAATCCAATATCCAGTCTGATCCTCTTTCCCTCCTTATCCCATTGGACGTCTTCCAGCCCTGTCTCCAAAATTAAGAGATTGAGACAAGAGATAGAGCACTCAAGGGAACCCACGGAGAGATGGTTAATCGTTCTTTCACCCTACAAAACTCGTTTTTCCCACATCTGGGATTGGAAGGTGGGTGATGACCGTGCATGTCTAATTGTACATCCACTCTTCCAATCCAACCCTCATTACTATTACACCTCATATGAAAATGACACGTTTAATTTGAATTATCGTGGATCTCGCTAAATATTCACAAATCTGTCAGGTTGAAATAAAGAGCATTCGGTGTGGAGAGTGATCCAAGAAACACCATAATCTGTCTATCAAAGCTCTGTCCTCTGTGCATCATCATTCCACTGTTACTATATCCTGCATCTGTGAGTATATGACAGTGGGTTGTATATGTAGTCAGTATCATGGGGATTTTACCACTGTAAAATGAGGAATTCCCAATGATCAACTAAGAATTCATTTATTAAGACTACAGAGGTCCTGCATGTGTTGGTCTCCTAGAAACCTAAATGAGTATGCAAAAATGGGTAGCTAACAATAAACTATGGCCTAGTTAGTACGGATATAAATTGGCGCATGGGGGATTGACTCAGCTGTTTCCTTTTCAGCAAAAGCTTTTGAGGTAAAACATAAACAGGTTTGAGCGCTCGTTAAAAAGTCAGCAACTTCCTGGCAATGTTTGGCAGCGCATCCAATTTCTTTCCTTAAGATGACTATCATAAATTACACACAGAAGAGCTTAATGCTGCAAATTATTGTTGCTCAGTTTTGTCAGTGTTTCCACAATAGCGTGTCCCATCCATGCTTATAAATAATATCTATCTATCTATCTATCTATCTATCTATCTATCTATCTATCTATCTATCTATCTATCTATCTATCTATCTATCTATCTATCTATCTATTTTGTAATTAATAGGACTACATGACACCTTGACATGACAGACATAATCCTACATATAGACATTATTAAGAGGGTTGTTCATGTCAAACCAGGATTAAAAAAATTACATGTATAAAAATTGATGCTAGTGTGGCAGTACTACATGCAGTTATAAGTGTCCAGTGTGTCCTATTACTGATAGGTGGCGCACATGTTCCGAGTCAATCCAGAGACCGTTAATCATGATAAAAGACAATGTTGGAACCGCATGTGGTAATAAACCTTTTTGTAAATAAAAGTGTAAAAGCTGTAGATATCTACAGAAGACTTAAAGCACAGTACAGTGATGAGATGCTCAGCCACAGTAGGACTTTTTAATGGTGTAAACGGTTCAAAGATGGCTGTACTTTTGTCAGTGAAGATCCCGGTTGTGGTGGTTCCCAGCTCACAGCAGTCATTCCTGTGAATGTTTAGCGTATAAAACGCCTGAACCTAGATAACCGACGAGTTCCTCAAAGGTCAGCATTTCAGCACTCGTGATGAACCTTGGATGGGTCAGGCGTACTGACAAATCTTTCGATCCCGAATCATTGCAGGAATTGGTTCATTGCTGGAATAATAATTTATATATTTATAAAATAATTTTTCAGCCAAATATATTTTTAGATTCTGCTTTAAGGACTGCTGTTTTATGCATTTTGATGACAAGCTGACGTGATGTTTGTTGACAGGACGAAGCCAAGTCATGTGACATATAACATGGGCTGTTTTTTTGGCAAGTACCATAACACAATATCAAAAAAGGACACACACATTGTCAGTTGAACGCTATTGAGATAAGCAATCGATCGATTAGCGGTGCAAAGGTACATTTGTTCGTACTGAAGTTCCCTCTAATCTAAGTGGGGGACTGCAGGTTTGTTTAGTGTGCCAAAAACACTATTTGTACTGTGTGTGTGCAAAATTGCTGACTTCCTTTCATTGCCAGCGGTTTTGCATTTTCTGTACAACAAACAAAGGCATCTTAAGAGAATTTATTTCATTTTATTTAATCAATTTCTCAATGTAATTAATATAATAAAAATAAAAAAATAGATGTAGTAATTATACAAATAACAACATTATAAAAAAAGATTCCAAGCAATTTAATGTTTTGTATTTCTTCCCCTTAACTGTATGGAAATTGAATCGAACCATGACTTAAAAACCCGAGGTAAATATTACTTCTTTTGGGCAACTCTATCAATAACGATCGCTGCTGGACGAATGACTCAGAGATGATTTGATAAATGTTTCACAAGGTCAACATGTCCAATGGAGCTGTCAAAACATAACAGAAAAGGGGTAGTGTAGCTTTCAGCTACCTGTGTGTGTGGGTAAAGACCAGAGCCTGATCATCAATCTCATGTATGTTCAGAGGCTCCATCCCCTTGCCAGTGGGGCTAAAGTGCAATTATGTGCGCGCGTGTGTATACGCGTAATTATTGCCATGATGTATTACTCTCCTTTATGTCCTCCACTCCCTGACCACCCATCTAATCCTGCTACCACGGTGTCAGAGCCTCAGTGACACAGGGGATATATGGGGACAAAGTGGGGAGCAGTGTGTGTGTGTGTGTGTGTGTGTGTGTGTGTGTGTGTGTGTAGGTGTGTGTGTGTATGCAAGTTTACAGTACTGGCTCAAATGCAGTATATATTAGAATGCAGCTGATGCATGTACATAATTGCATGACGATGCCAGAATGTGACATTTACAAAGCTGTGAAGTACTAATATGCTTTGGCATTGTGTGCACATGCATGTGTGTGTGTGTGTGTGTGTGTGTGTGAGAGAGAGAGAGAGAGAGAGAGAGAGAGAGAGTATGAGTCACTGTAAAAGGTCACTGTTGTGTGAGATCAAGTGAGTGAGAGATGAAGTGAGAACAGTCTTGCTGTGCGGATGCAAGTTAAGAAAGGTCAGTATGTTGGGTGTGTGCATGTATTTGTGTGTGTGTGTGTGTGTGTGTGTGTTCCATCTTATGGGAAAGGGATAGACCATTTTATGGCATGAAAGTAGAAAAACAATCAAGCAGCTGCTGGGGAATTAAAGACTGAGACCAATTCCTTCATCAGGCAGGTTAAAGGATTACCGTTTGATTTAATATGCAGAGTGATGCAATAACTTGCCACATGGTGACACTGAAGAGACAGGCCTACTCTTAGCATACTAAAATCAATACGGCTGAGAGAAGGAGTGGGGAAAAAACCCTACTTTTATACAATCACTGTCAAAATGCCACTATTTAATTGAATAGGTTTTTTTTGTTCTATACATTCAATAACAGGCTAGTTAAGCACCTTCTTACTGTCACTCATGTTCCTCAGGTATTTCCACGTTTTACTTACAAAACTGATACTTACGGATCCAATTTACAACAGTTTCGTAAACCTATAAACTCGGCAATAACTGAAAGCGAGAAAAAGCCAAGCTAGATTTAATACGCTAATGCGTTTCAGGCTTAGGCGGTGCTGCGACTCGGGCAATTTTTCATTTGCTTCACATCGGATTTCATATCTGTAATTAAAGAAACTGGATTTGTCTGGAGAGTAAACTAGCTCTGCTGTGACATTTTGCCTGAGTGGAGATATGGATTAGAAAACGATTCATTTTAACAGTGCCTGAGCTCCTTTATTACCCACCCTCTGCATAGGAGGAAAAAAAAATAAATCTAATCGCAGCATTGAGAAAATGCATAGTGTGTGAATACAGTAGTCTTGTTAAAATCATGTGAGCAAGTGTGTAAAGGGGGTACCGAGCATACATTCACTGCTGTGTGCTAATGTAAAAATGAGAACCGCTAACACGGCTAGAATCGGTTGGATTATGCTCGTGTTATCAGCGCTAAGCTTTGCTCGAACAGCCGTTGCTTTTGTTTCTGTTCCTTTCAGAAACCAATAAAAAGCTACTGCTTTATAACGTCAGAGGTAAAATCCAAATTTTGGCAACATCCCCGGAAGTGCTACATGCTGATATGTTTGCTAATAACCTCGCTAAATATCAAAATGTTCAGCTGTGCAATTCTTTCTTTGCGCCATCTGAATTTATTTATCCAAAAATGAAATGGGGGCAAAGGGTAATAATATTAATATCACCATTGTCATTCTGGAAAGCTCGCTTAACCTTTAATTACAGCCGATTTCTGATGTGGTGCACTAATACAGCACAGAGCACGTGCGCGTACGCAGGCCGAGGTCACGATCAATTATTAAAACAATGGCCCGTGCAGGTGATTAGGCATCCGTTTTAATTACACCCCAGTGCCTTGGGAGGAAGTGATTGGTTCATAGGCACCATAATGAGAGGGAGCGAGCACGTAGAGTAGTGTGCAATTACAGGAAAATGGACGTGGTGGCAGCGGTGGTGGTGCTGGTGGGGGGGGTTTGGATTTCTGAGATGAAGGTAGGAGTGATTACTTCATTCCTCATTCATATCCACTCTCTTTCATCTCCCACTCTGTGTCTTTTCCAAGAACATTTTGAATTTGTGTCACTGTGTCTGCCCACGCAGACCATTTTGCTTTGGCATCTGTAGACTTCTAATGCCAGAGACAACAGAATTTTTTTTCTTTCAGTATAGGTTTATTATTATTATATTATTATTATAGGTTATTATTATTATTATTATTAGAGTGTGCTGATTTTTTTTGGAATAAAAAAGAAGCATTTAAAATAAGTCTTGTGTTGGTGCTAATTTGCAATTTAATTAATAATACATTATCTGTTACTATCCAGGTGTGCATAGGTGTTGTTTTAGAGTTTTTTTCAAAATTTTGGGAATGCTCATCTCATATACATTTTTAAAGCACTGCGTTCACTCTATTATATAAAGTGATTTTACACCCAGTAACAAACTTGCTTGAGGTTGAAAAAAAAAACACTGACCTGTCTTTTTTCTGCAACTAAGCCTGCACACTCTGTTGCATAAATAATTAGCTAATTGTATATTTATACATGGACCGGTATGCAGATGTACACAGTGCATATACGGACGAATCCTTGTGTACAGGAAACATCAGATGCAGAAAAACGCATATTCAGACAAGAGATTTGACTTATAACAGACTCAAATGTCAACCCCTGATTTAGTGCCTTTATATGAGTCAGCAACATAAAAACAAATAAACCAATTAGCATTCTGCCTCACTCTCTCGCACATCCACTTCCTCCTTCCCTCACTCGTTCTTTCATATTTTGAAAAAAAACAAATATTTCCTGCAGTCAGAGTGGGCGTGCATTGGTATTCTGTATCCTGCTTATGCCAACAGCTGAACGGTATCAGCACTCCACCAGGATACACTTCGTCCCACTACGGGAGGAGGACGGGGGTGCTGCGGGGTTGGGGGAGGATAAACACGGTAAAATGGAGAACAATGCAGCGAGAGAGGTGAAAATGAGACACATTAGAGGAAAATCGGGTGAATAAAAACATGCGAGAGGAGGCAGAAATGACGCCGCTGTCAGCCACCAGTAGATCCAAAGGCTTCACCTTGCTGTCTTGGTTTGTATAATGTGAAACTAAATCTTACAGACTTCCCTTTAAGTTGCACAGAAACACATAGAAAAACAGGGAGGAGGGGAAGAGACTTATGGGTGATATCGGGAAAAAGAACATCCAGTGAGCAGCTGAGAAAATTAAGAATCCACCTTAGTATAGACAACAGCGTGGGAAGATAAATGGCAGGGAAGTTAACAAACAAGAGAGCCACAAAAAAAGAAAAGAAAAAGAGAATCATAATACCATTATAGGCAAAAGAGTGAAAGATGACCTGAAATAAACAAAAGAAGATAAAGCAAAGCAGATGTAAGAGTGAGTTAGAGTCGAAAAGAACATTTCAAAAGCATGTGGGAGTGATAAAGCTTAAATCTCTCCAAAAATTGATGGTGAAAAAGAGAAAACAAGCAAAGCACTGGGGTCAGAGATCCTCAGCAGGAAATTAAATTGCATTCTGGGATGGAAGGAAGAGAGTGATTGGGTGGGAATTGGATGAAATTTGTTTTAGGGAAAGGCAAAGTAAAAAAAAAACAGCCTGGCTTCATCCATCTTGAAAGCCCGTGCTTTGTAAACGTACGTGAAGGCCAGACTGGGGGCGAAAAGCTCCCTTGCAGTGCATTAGCTTTCAGAGGTGGCAGCAAACTGTGTTCCTGACCATTAAATGTAAAATTGTTTATTACTTTTATTATTTGGTAAGGATTTAACTTGCTTAATTGTACGCTACACTTAAATCTGGTGTAGGATATGTTTAGTCGGAAACGTAGACTAAATAAGACATTATGGAAAGGAAACGCTATACAGCAACAAATCAAACACCGGAAACATGTTCCTCACTATATTACATTCTTAAATCTAGCAATCTAAAGGATTTCTTGACTTTATTTCCCGTGAGGAACCCATAGTCTATGTATTTTAGAAAAAGATCAAAGTAGAAAACCCAGACATTGATAAAAAATAAATAGAAAAAACCTTTAGGCATTTTTCTAAGTGTAGAATACTTCATGCAAGTAAGTAGACCATTACTTCATAACCTTTGTTTAAAATGGTTACTAAAAGCAATCTGACTGCAACTTAATTTCTATTAACTGCTTGATCTGGGTCACAGCTGCAACAGATACAGAACTGATCTAGAAAACACTGGACTTAAGCAAAGATCACACCCCAGAAGGAAAACCTAGGGTTGTAGGTCACCAATTATACATCTAGTTTCGTACAGCTGTTTGTTTTTTGAGGTGAAAAAACCCCACAGACATAAGGAGAACATGCAAAACTCGACACAGGCACAGTAATCTGAGCTCAGGGTCAAACTGGTGATGCCTGGAAGCCATGATCTCATCCATGACAAAACCACAGTGCCATGCTTTAATACGCACTTTCTTTACACTACAAGGTTGTATTCTGTGTACTGCTTTGCACTACCCTTACTCTCATACTCTTAAAAAATAATTGCGCATTCTTCATTATTTCAATAAGCAACATTAGGGTCTTCCTCTTACCTTCCTTGCAGTATTTCCCCCTAAAGCGTGTGAGAGAGCAATCGCAATGCACCTCTCCAAACTGGACGACACAGAATCCTCCATTGAGACATGGGTTCTGCTTGGTACACAAGTACTCCAGGTCACTCTGAATTCCTTGGCTGTTCAGCAGACTAGGAGGCATCTCTCCGACCTTCAAGTTGGAAATAAGGCCCAGGAACGGAGGCTCGTACTTGACTGTGCTGGAGGTGAGGGCAGACAGGCGAACATCTGGAGGAATTCCTCCCACAAAGAGGTCACTGACCACGGCCATCTCCCTGCGCTTAGAGCGGACTTCTGCCACTTTGGTTTCACCATCCACCATAAGCATGGTCTCGCGATAGTTGCGCGTGAGGAGGACCATGTGCCAGCGGTCGTCGCTTACACGTGTCTCCATATAGATGGTGGCCGGCTCAGCACAGTGGATGGCAAAACGCAACTTCAGATGTCCTTCTGCGATCAGGAGCTCGAGAAAGTCACAGTTACCTCCATCATCCAGGTAGAGTACAAGAGCCTTGCTCACATTGGTCTTCAGACTGAAGCTTAGCTCTCCGATCGAGCCTGCCTCCCAGCGGGCATAGCGAGCCCACTGACCCGGCGCACCCCCAAACTCTAGGGCCTCTGCAGAATGAACGTACACCATTAAGGTTAAGAGCCACATGGGCCACCATGAAGACGTAGTTTCCCTTGTCATTCTACCACGAATTGAATAGAGCAAATCCTAGAAAAACACTCAGCTCAACTTAATAAACAGAGGTTAATATTGGGTAGGATTGTTTTTTGACAGCTATGTTCCTTCTACAGTGGGGGATTATGTAACAGACTGTAGAGAAGAACACTCGAAATCTCCAAAGACTGTATTCTCAGTGCTGCAGATTCGTTTCGTTTTTTCTTTCTCACTCTCTGGTTGTGTCTTGATTTTCTTCAAAATCTTTCCTTCTTCTCTCCATTAGTAGGCACCATTTACACAGCAAGAAAGGTCAGAAAAAAAAACTGATGTAGTCCTTTGGCGGATCTCAAAACTTTCGCTCTGTAAATACAGCTGAGGCATGCGGTATTCCTCAATAAGTAACCAAGGGCTTGAGTAGGAGATAAATTTGTATATTCTTTTTAAAAAGCAAAGGGCATTGTGGCTATATCACATCCAGCGGACAAGAGAAAGTGTGCATGGTCCTCTGTCACCTTGCTCTACTTCTCCCTAATCCGTCTTCTTCCTCCCAGAGGAATTAAGCCACCGAAGATCCGGGTTTTTGCATCATCCTGACCTCAAGGCTCCTGCAGGAGAACAAATGAACACAAATATCAGGTACAAGTGCAACAGTTGAGGAAAATCTAATTACAGTATATAAAGCAGTATTAGTCAGTAAGAAGCATAACCATTAATATCCAAACAATTATCAGCCATAGAATTGGCTACAGTGCAGGTAAACACAATGACTATGGAAAATAATAGCACCCATGAAAATTCAGACATGTTTTGGAGGTTTATATAGCAGTACTTTAAGTAGAAATAACAAGCATTGTAAAAAATAACTTATTAATAAGCCATGACTAAGTTAAATCAACTTTAGAAGTTAATCTGGAGTCATAATTCAGTCAAACATTCACTGACGCAAAACATGAATTTGATTCGGGACTTGATTCAGACTAATTCACTTTTGAACTTGACTGAACTGCTACATGATTTTGGACTTGGATAACTCCAACCCTAGCCCTTAAAATATAAGTTATCGAAAAAAAAAAAAAAAAAAAAAAAGCCTGTCCTTGATTATTGTGCAGTCTAAGTTTCTAATTTTCTATAAGCAATATTGTCCAATTTCTAGAAATGACCTCACAAGGTGCTATGTTCAGTTTTTCTTAGACCAATTATTTAATAATGTAGTAAAACCAAATACTTGACATCAACATTAAACTTTTATCTATAATATCCAGAATTTGCACAGAGTATACAGTTTGTGTAGGGCTAAATTCAAACCTGTTATTTTGAGTTCAAATGGAGACCCTGGGAATACTGATTTACTGATTAAATGTGTTATTTTATCACATCATGCACTCAGTTTGATAGGGATAGACTGTACTTCAAACAACTCCGTATAAATAATACTGCAGTAATTTTTACATTATTTTATTATTATTATTATTCCTACGTGCAATAGCGTAGATAGAACAAAGACCCGAGACTCAACCCCAAATTTCTCTGAATAGCATATGAAAATACAATTTGTATTAAGAAGCATTACCTACAAAATCCTGTGTCATAATCTACAATGTGATGTTGCAATAAAGTGATTTTATTGAGTCAAAAACCTGATTATTCAATGGCATCTGCGCCTTGCTACTCACTCTGAACAAGGGTGAGGTGCAAGCAAAGGAAACGGTGATTGCTGCATTTGATCTGGGAGTCTGTGCTCATGAGGTCCTTTATTTCATTAATTCGGAAGAGAGATTTAATATCCTATGCGAGGAGCTCGCAACTGAACCCTGCTTCCGTCGTTTGGATTAATTATTGACTCAGTCTCCCCAACACACACTCACCTGATGCCTGCTTTGTACTCTGGCCTATTAACTCGCTCATTTCCTCATGCAATACATAGTTAATTCATTTACTGAAGCACTCGTTCACCTGGTCTCTTACTTACTCAGTAAATCGCTTCATTTAATGACTGTTGTAATCTACTCAAGCTGGTACCTGTTTGCTAAGTGTTAGACCGAGGACCAGATGTACATACAGCTGCACAAAATACAACAATGAAGCCAAAATACACAATTTAATACATCTAAAATGAATGCTTCACTTACTAATGATGGAGCTCATCTCATTTGCTGATCGCCACAAACTATGCCTGTGACCAGAGGTCAAAAACCAAAAATGTAGCATACAAGATGTTTGTATTAGAACAAGTCATTTAAAACAGTAATTAATTTTACCTTTGCATAAAACTGTGAAACAATTTTTTCTTGTGGTCTAATGCTTTAAAAAATAAAGCACAAAAATTCTTGGTTAGCTACTTTACGCACACACACACTCAACTGTGTGACTAAACTGTGTGACTGATCAATACAACCCAGACTCAACACACACTCGTACTCACTTCACACATCCATGTCTTCAGCAACACCCATATTATATCACTTTATCACTACAAACTTTAGATGCTGTTTTTCACAAACCCTTTTGTTTACATGTTGGTTCATTACAAATGTTCACTCCTGTACTCAGTTCTCTTTTACACACCGCACTGTGTAATATACAGCAGGTTTACTGGCGGCACTATTTTGTATTTTGTGTATTCGTCCTACACTGTCTTGTGTTGTCTTGAACTGTTTGCACCAGGTTGCACACGATGCACTTTATGTGGCGAGGACACTTACTAGTTCTTAGCCCAATGTTTTCTGTTATGTAGCTTTATGTTGTCTATGTAGCACCAGGGTTCTGGAGAAACGTTTAATTTAATTTCATATTTGGTTAAAATGACAATAAAAGCTTCTTGACTTGACTTGGAGAAATCAGCAAATGTGTTCCAAAGAAAATACAAGCAGTATAAGAAAGTCTTTCACCAAATGAACTTGGATTATTACCCATTTTTGCCAGGAATAAAAAAATCAATGGAAAGGAATACTAAACAATAATTAATAACCCACTCAAATGCTGTGAGAAAAAGTCATAGCTGCCAGAACCATCTATAAAAGTTTAGAACAACACAGTATGGCTGCCAGTATCTGTATAAAGTACATTATAGAGTCTTCTCTTCTATAATCTGTTCTTCCTATTTCTTTAGCTTGTTTTAAATGGATCTTCAGGTGGCAGCACTGTGGATTAAAAAAATATGGTGTCGCTCAAACCTAACCATGGATTATTCCGCTTACACTGTAGCATGACCATTTATTAACATTGACAAGCTGAAGTTGTCATTTATGTTTGCAGTGCAAAAGTGACTGAATGGATTTGTATTAAGACAAGTCCAAAATTCTGCCTGCTCTAATTTAAATGCAGGGATAAAGTAGTTCATAAAGATTAATATTAAAATTCATACAAATAAACGTAGACACGAGAGGGAGGGTGGGGATTCTGTGTTAATTTCTTTCAATCTGTCAAATTCATCTTTTGCATTTTTTCCCAGATAACAAAATGACCATATTCACCAATTATTGATTAATAAATATTTACAAAAAAAACTCAGCATACATATATGTTTGTATGTACATAAACATATTCATATGTTCATAGCACATCGGATCTACACTTTTTTTTTTTTTAATTATCCATAGAATTTGTCTCCAAAAAAACGTTATCCATGCATAAATACTGCACGTGTCCTTTTTGCCCTGGATATTACCACTAATAAGAATTAATTCTCTATTTCAGTCCTTAAATAATCCAATAATCCACTTAGGCAGTATTTATTCATTTATTGGAGGAAAACCGAACAGCAGCGTTTTCATTCCAACAGGAGCACAATAAATGGATTTCTAAATCTGGTTCAGGTTTATTGCTTAATTTGGAAAGTGTTTGGAGCATATCGCTCATCACAAAATTAATGGGCTTGATGAGAATCACAATTTCTTTTGCATAAAAGCCTAAAATCGGAAGTGCCGTTGCAAACAGACAGACTGTTAACGTCCTAACTTGCCACTGTCATCACTGCTAATAAAACAAACTGTGACCATTTATAAAATCAATACTTGTGAAGTGGACAAATAAACCCAATTGCAGGTTTTTGTTTTTATTAAAGCAAATGTTGCAAATAAACCTTTGTATTACTGGGCTGGCAGTGCTGAGGAACATGGGATAGGATGAGGGTCTGACAGTAACTGTGACAGTCTGACTTACTCAGGAAGTAGTTCATTTGCAAACAGGTAAGTGGCATTAGCTCTATTAGGGCATGTGGTGTGGTCATGGACTGAGGATCGATTTGTCCAATGGGATCTACACTTGAGCCCACATATCGCTTGGTGCTGGAGTTAGGGGTCATTCTTTGCAAAATGCCAAGAAGCTGAACAGTGTTTATATATTTTTTTTTTTCTTTGCAGGGGCAAATATCATGAATATCATGGTCGAATTCTGCATTCTGGTATTAAATTAGGACCACCAAAGTCAGGAAATTGGACGAGATTAAAAAAACAGGAAATTCTGTAACAAAGAAAAGGCAAAACAAAAGTGGAAGAAGTGAATATATAATTTAGTCCATCATTGGGATATAGCGAATGTAAATCCCAACTATGACAATCGACAGGAGAAAGTGGACACATCCAGTTCCTATTGTCATAGTTGGGATCTAAATTCCCAACTTTGTTAGCCAATTGTCGGCATCTGCGAGCATATATATGTAGAAAAGAGTAGAAAACGATTTCTTCTACGATTGTTACACCACCTTTTGACACTGTATGAAAAGCATTTTTAAGGCTGCATGTCTCAGAGGAAAGATGTTAGTTAAAATACTGAAAAATACCAATTAGTTACTAATTACTTCTGCAGTGTTGCAGCACAATGCTATGGCACAACCCAAAACTCAAGTGTTTGGTTCAGTTCTTGCAGCTGTGTCAATTCAGCATTGCTTGAAAGTAGACCAAGACACTCATTATTAAAATGCTTGTATTGTTCTTAAACAAACCACACTTCAATCGAAAACACAACAGGGTTTCTGTTCAAACAGACTCTAAAGCATCCTAAAGCATTAAATCATAAGATGCTTTTAAAATTGCATAGGTACTTTTGCTCTACAAGCCATAAAGGGCTAAGAATTTGTAATAATGAATGGTTTCAACACGTTTAATTTAAGGTGGTGCAGGACATGTATGAGGACAGTGTGACAGCAGTAAAGTGTGCAGTAGGAACGACAGACTGGTTTAAGGTGAAGGTTAGACTGCAGGAAGGATCTGCTTTGAGCCCTTTTCTATTTGCAGTGATGATGGACAGGTTGACGGATGAGATCAGACAGGAGTCTCTATGGACTATGATGTTTGTGGATGATATTGTGATTTGAAGTGGGAGTAGGGAGCAGGTTGAAAAGAGCCTAAAGAGGTGAAGGTACATGCTGGAGAGAAGGAGAATGAAAGTGAGTAAGAGTAAGACAGAGTACATGAGTGTGAATGAGAGGGAGGGAAGTGGAGGGGTGAGGTTGCAGGGAGAAGAGGTGGAGAAGGTGGAAGATTTCAGGTACCTGGGGTCAACAGTGCAATGTAATGGAGAGTGTGTTAGAGAAGTGAAGAAAAGAGTGCAGGCAGGGTGGAGTGGGTGGAGAAGAGTGATAGCAGGAGTGATTTATGATAAAAGGGTATCTGCAAGAGTGAAAGGGAAAGTTTATAGGACTGTGGTAAAACCTGCGTTGTTGTATGGTAAAGAGACAGTGGCATTAAGTAAAAGACAGAAGGCCGAGCTGGAGGTGGAAGATGCTGAAGATGCTCTTCTGAAGATTTTTTCGTTGGGAGTTACGAGGATGGACAGGATTAGAAATTAGTTTATTAGAGGGACAGCGCATGTAGGACATTTTGGAGACAAGGTGAGGAAGGCACGATTGAGATGGTTTGGACATGTGCAGAGGAGGAAAATGAGGTAAATCGGTAGGAGATGGAGCCACCAGGAAGGAGGAAAAGAGAAAGACCAAGGAGCAGGTTTATGGATGTGGTGAGGGAAGACATGCAGGTAGTTGGTTTAAAAGAGGCAGATGTAGAGGAGGGGGGTATGGAGACAGATAATCAGCTGTGGCGACCCCTAATGGGAGCAGCTGAAAGAAGAAGCAGCTGCAGCAATACAGTCAAAGCTACAACAATTCCTGTGTTAACTTCCTATCCATAAAGTGTGTATCCAAATGTGTGGCTGTAAATTATTTTTATATCGTTCCACAAACTGTTAAGTGCACATTATAATAAAGGAAAGGCTATTTAAGCAATGAAGCTTTGTTTAATACTTACAGCTGACTTATGCCCATACTATCAACTGTTATTTTCAATTTTATATTTTTAGCTGCTAAAAACGAAAATTGGGATAATTAACCTGCCAAATCATATTCACATTAGGCACAAAGGTTAAAAATTAACATAACATTGTCAGGCTTGGAAAGCAGACGTTTTTTTTTCCCAACGGGTTTAAAAAAAGTAATTTGCAAAGTTTTCTTGACCCTGACATGTTACACACATTAATCTAGATTGTGTCATCCAAAAACAGTAAAGCTCGAACTCTCTAACGATGTTAGATGAGTGCAGAATTTTCTTTGGTGTAGAGATGAGAAGAAACTAAAATGCAATTCGGATACAAGGGACCCAGGAGGTGGCAAACAGGTCCGTGAGGAGACAACGCTACCTACTGCTCTGCCGCTCCGTCCCCCAATCGAAGTTACAAGATAAAATGTAATATTATTTCGTTTCCTTCTTTGGCCTTGTGTGATATTGCACACTCTACTTCCACAGAGAACGTTTGACCAAACGCTCTACACTGTATCACTCTCTTTACGGCTCAAGGGTCTATTCTCAGCATGGTGAGGTAAAATTTGATTTATTTATATACTACTACATTGTCTTCTAAAGCATTACGTCTCTTTTTAAGGTGGCCATCTAAAGGCTCCTCTGTCTTTAAGCTGAAAATAAATAAGTACTGTGTATCTTTAGAATTAAATGAACCTCTCAGACGTTTTTTAAATATCTATGACATTCATAAACACACTCGCTCACAAGACAGACACAAAATCAGGACACAGAAAACAGGACCAGACTACAGCTGTGACAAATAAAATAAATTTGTACTCTGTTGTGAAAAAAAAACAACATTCAGTGTAAGGAGTGGAGTTTGAAGGCATTTATGTATTGAAACCTATACCACCACAAACACCACCTTTTACATTTTTATTGAACATAATGTACACCAAAAAATAATGAATAGAATTCAGAATAATGTACGAACATCCCACTACAGATACTAGTTACTGAGGTGAAGCGTAATGAAATCAGCTGTAGGTTCTCAAGTCCACTTTTTTAAGCCACTTCCCTGTAAAGTTTATATTAAACTTCGAACATTGCTGTTCAGTGCCCCCCAAGAATTACAACAGCCAACTTTTAGTATAAATACATTTTGAAAATATCTAAAATATTTTAAATAAAAATATATTTGAATATTTTCTAAATAAAAAAAACTTTTAAAACCTTTTTACTACACGAAAGAAGAAACATGCACTTAATTCTATACTGAGTGCCATGTACCGGCATCATGGCCATTCTTAAAGGCTAATTGAAACCAAACTAATGAACATAGTCATTTCTATATCACACAGTGATACAGATATTCAATAACCTGATCAATTAATGACTGACTGTGTGAGAAATGTACACCTGGCTAACAAGGTTTATTTATTGATTTATAAGAAAATTTGTTAAATTGACTCCTGCCTTAATAAGTCTGCAGGAACAAGATTGTAAAGTCATTTTGCGGAAATATATGAATGCTTTCTCGAAGCTAAGATGCCAAAGTGGATTTCGAAGAAAAACAAAACAAGCCTAAACGTGATTTTCCATTTAGCTAGAATGTAGTAGGTGCAGCGACATGTGACAGGTTCTCACTCACACGTGCTAGGATGTTGCCAAATAAACTAGACTAGCTATCATTTTTTCACCAGCATGAACCATTATTCGCATTTGCTCTTCCATATTGTCGTTCCTTGTTTTTGTTTTCCTTTACAATAAACCACTTGGCTGAACAACCGATCCCGGTCATCGTCAGCGCCAATCAGCCGGTGATAACTAGCGGCTGACTGAGCACTGCAGAGAGCTTGGTGTTTGTTAGCGCACAGTCACGGCTCTAAAGTTGCATGGCAGTGGATGGGTCAGCCGTCCATCACGGCAACAATCGGTACACTGACCTCTTGGCTCTGTAATGGCAGAGTGCCCCAGCAGTCTCTTCCATCCAGTTTATTTCCAAATGGTTCAGTGCTGCTTAAAAACGACCTTTTGACTTCGATACACTTTCAGAGTGCAGAAAGGAAAATAATCATTTCAAAAAAAGGTAAATTCTAAATACAATCCTCGAGTATGCTCAAGCAGCAGAATTCTGCCTTTAAAGGATAAATGGTGTAGGTATTTATTTTGAAATAAATAGGTAATGAATAACGTAAAGTCTTTTGTTTTTTCCACCATTTTATTTTTTTTCACTGCAAAAAAGAGGGCTATAAATCTCAGTGGAGCTGAGGCCAAAAAATACTCTCGTCTGTACAAGGGAGACTGCTGCTGTGAGATAATTAACCAGGAGCAGCTCGAGACACAGTGAATAGCCCTCTCCTTGTGTGTGTGTGTGTGTGTGAGAAAGAGAGTGTGTGTTTGAGAAAAGGAGAGACAGAGGAAGCCTGATGAGCTCCTTTAAATGGATTGATTCTCTCGGCAGAAACTGGTTGTGCGCTTTGTTGCCTTCTGATTAATTCTCGGCAACTACACACATCCTGTTGTTCTCTTCTCGCACTCGCACACACTCACTGCTCTTTTCTTTCGCTCCCCTCATTCGTCTCTGATGAAACATCTTCCTGCACCTCTCCCCTTTCTTTGTTTCAGTCCCTCATTCTGAGCGAAAAAAAGGATAGAATGGAGATCAGTGATCAACACACACAAGCTGCCAAAGATTCACACAGTGCAGATAGTAAATAGAAGATGGATGGACTCCTGCTGTAATTCAATCCAGAAAAAAGAAAAGAAGGTAAGGGAGTGATGTTTAGCGATCAGTTGCTAATGAGGTGTCATTTAGTTAGTCACGAGAATCATTTCTTAAAGAGGAAAAAAGTTGCGATATAAAGTTCAAAAAGTCGCAACATTGCAAGTAAATTACATTTTTATTTTTTTCTAAAAGTAAAAATTTATTCTAAATAATAGAACAATAAAAGACTTATAAGATAAAAATAAGGTCAGGTTGTGAAGAAATCAAAGAAACATTTTGAGAAGTCCTTAAAACATTATACATAATTTCTTGCACTATTACACCTTTTTTTGGTAAATTTCTTATGCTAATCTCATCACGTGAAATATTTCTTTAAAAAATATATATCAAAAGTAAATATCAAAAGAAATAAAGGCCTTAAAAATACTACTGCAAAAAAAATGTATTCATTGCAAAAAAAAAACAGAAACTGCAGTCCTTTTTTCTTGTCCAATCAGCAATGCCTTTTTGAATTAAGGACCCCCCCCAAAGATGCAAATGGATGCATGGATGATTCAATAATAAATGGAAAATCACTCTCAAATACAGTCCATCTTATAAGTGTATTTCTTTTCATGGCAAATTGAGGTTTGGTCTTTGAATCTGCTTGTGTGTAAGGCGCATTATTTTGTAAGCACGTGTTCTGCTTTCAGAACAACCAAGAGCGGGGAAAAAAAAGAAAAGAGGGAAATAAAGAGTGAGTTAACGGACGGTGAAGGGGACGGCCATGTTTGGATTTTGAAAGCGGAGCACTTGCTTCTTCTGACACACGTTTCAGTGCGTTTCTCATCTTTGCCTTTCCTGCCTCACCTGCTCTCAGATCGTACAAGCAAAACAGGCAGATAAATAACTGATTGTGAGGGAAAAACAACCACACACACACACACACACACACACACACACACACACACACACACACACACACACTTGATTCCTCTCTGGGTACTGCAAAATCGCTTGTGCTAATTAGATCAATAATACAACAGGAAACAGTGTCAGAACCAAAAAGTAAAGGGCCCCTTGTTTTACCAATAAGTGTGTAGATATATACAAAGAAATCGGGGCACAAACTAAATATCTTTTATGACAAAAGTAAAACTGACAGCCTAAGCATTGTACAATAACCCCCCAATAATGCTATTTATTTATTTATTTATTTATTTATTTAGTCCATCGGTTTTCCAGGTCACAGAGCTTCTCATATTCAGTTTTTTTCCTCCCTCCACTATTCTGAGGATTGAAATTCAAGCTGTTATGGCGCTGTCATAGTGCTTGACTGTCACCGTCTTCCCGAAGCGCTCATCACAGATTGAAACGTCATATCTGTCACAGTAAAGCATCGTCACATTTCTGCTTTTAAAAACGCTCAGATTATTACAGGTTTCCAACGGAAAAGGAGAAAAATAAATAAAAAATAAAATAAATCGAAAAATAGCTGCAGTCCATGACAATACGCAATTCGGCGAATTGGTATTTCAATAAGCCTTGACTTATTTGTTCATTTTATGCTTCACAGATCCAACATTTGTAGCGGGAGTGTGTCATGTTTTGCTAGGCTCTGTTTCAGGAATATTGAAAATCAGGAAATAATTACTTGGCACAAACAGAAAACGTACACAGTGCACCCGAGTGTATATGTAGTCAATCAGCCAAGGAGTCGTTGAGGCGGTAGTGTTTAGTTTTGCACTGGAGCAAAGAGGCTAACAGCTGAGGTGGCTAGCCGGGCATGTTAGCAAAGTAAAAGTAAAAAAGTAATTATTCAGGCCAACAAAATGCTCTTGTAAAGGTTATAGTGCAGTAAAAAGCACAGAACACACAAAAAATGTAAAATCGGTCAAATCACACAGTGATTTTAGATACTGATGGTAAATTAACGGCATTTTTTTGCAAACCTTTTGTAGCTAGCTAATCAAACCAAGGCAGAATTTTAAGCTCCTGTACAAACAACAAAGGCTTAATGTGACCAGGAAATCTACTTGTTTTTTTTGCCATTGCTTCACTATGCACTATAACTTATGATGGAGAATTCCTTCATTGTTTTCTTTACCCATCTATCTTGCCCTGCCTCGCTTTTCTTTTTCCATTTGTCCCATTCAGACGATCCTTCAGCATGACTCATCTGGTTCTAAAGAAGTCTAGGAGGGTGTTCAGGGTTTGGGGGGGGCATCATAGGAGTTGCTGAGGAGAGAAATAATATCATTCTGAACGCATGGGAGATGGGCTGAAACGGCCCATCGGCTCTAACAGTTCGCAGTGCAATCTTCCAAAGCAAAAACAATTTACACTCGTAGATTGCCGTTAGAAGTGCTTGTCGAGGATCAAATGATGCTTTCGGTGTGTTTGAGAATGGGCAATTTCCCAGAATGCACAGCGTGCCTTTTGTCTCTGATTAATCAAGGCTTCTGGATCAGTGCGGTGAATGATGTGCTCATCTGGATTCATTATAGGATGCAGTTAACGATGAAAGGGTATTTACTGACCCCGTGATCTGCACTTTTATCATGCGAAACAGAGCGAACCTAGTCAGTGTAGAGAAGATTTGCATACAAGAAGTTATTAGACTCCCTTATTTGAGAGGTAGGGCTGGTAGAAGAGTGCAGTGTGCTGAAATCAAAGATGCGTTTATATGATCGGAGAGAAAAAAAAGTCTGTTCTCAAAAGAAAAAAAAATATTATTTCACAAAGAACACTGTAATAGAACTCATTATTTGTGTCTCTTTTTTGAGTGTATATACAGTATATTTATTTAGTTGTTATTTTATAATTTATTTATTTCAATATTGTCAATGTGGCCATTGCCCAATCACTACAATTAGCTTCCCTGAAAATAGCCCCCATCCATCCCCCAAAATGTTTGAGCGACACTTCTGTAATAAACTGGGATGGTTTTGCTGGCAACCACGATCCAGCTGTTACCTCTCATCTGGTTTGTGAAATGGCGTACAAAATACCGTAATTTCCGGACTATTAAGCCACACCCACTGAATTTTACAAAGATTTTTATTTTGAACATAAATAAGCCGCACCTGTCTATAAGCCACAGGTTCCTACACTGATACTAATGAACCTTACACAGTCTTTAACGAAAGACAGTGACTGTTACACGGCTTGTATCTAAACAGTAGCCTACCAAGAAAGTCATTGTTTACTGTCTTCCTCCTTCCTTTCACAACAATTTCTCTCTGGAGTTTTTCTTTTGGCATCGTCGTGCGTTTAAAAATCACCATCGGTGAAGCTTTTCTCCTGATGCCGTGCAGCTCAGAACACACGTGAAGTGGGTTTTTTCACTCCCAGTTGTTTTCAGCGTGACGAATGATTCGCATTTCCTGTAGACAGTCCGAGTGAGCGGCAGGTCAAACGTCAGAGGAACATCATCCATATTTATGATGTGGTGCGGCCCGCTTCAGTGGAAGTGCATATGATTTAATATAAAGAGTTTCATTGGTTCACCTGAACCCGTTCGACAATTTCATTGGTCTAATGTTATGGGGCTCCGTTTTTTGGCTTGAAGTTTGTGAAACCGGGAAAAACCCAGGAAAAATCCATAAATTAGCCACTTCCTTGTTTAAGCAGGGTTTGTTAAAAAAAAACAAAGAGGTGTAAAAGCATCAAAAATAACATATATAATTTAAAATATATTATAATTATTACATTAAAGTTTTTATTAGCTTCTCTATTAAACTCTATTAAAGCTGATGTTCATTTAAATGTATGATTGCCCACCTAATAGTAAAAGGAAACATGTATGAAACTGCAAATCTATTAAAATAAAAGACAAATGTGAACAACCTAAATTGTGATTTATATGTTTGTTATGATGCATAAATCATAGGGTTAGGTTTTGTTAAATCAACATGGTTCTAATTGTCTTAACATAATAGAACTAGCGTAAAAAAAAGATTGTTTTTTATTAATATCTGTAGCTATGTTTGACAAATTTTTTATCAGGGGGTCCCTGCCCCATGTCTCTTTAGCCTAAGGGGTCCTTGAACTGAAAAATGTTGTAGACCCCTGGTCTGGAAGGCTACTTTATGTAACAAGCTAGTAAGATACATATGTGAATGTTTTACATTTCTAATTGCATTACCATACAGCATCAATACTACAAGAAGAAGCAAATAGGTTCAATTATTTATTAAGTAGCTACCTAGATCAGCTAACTGGAGCTTTTAGTAAACTAAGCCACAGTTATCATGCTAGCTTTTGTTATGTTTCCAATTTCGTACATTTATTTTTTTTGTGTGTTACCAAATTGTGCAAAAACTAAATGCTTATATGGATCCTTAACATTTTTTTAAAGCTAAGGACAATTTTACTTGCTGTAACTTAATAATAGAATTGCCTTTATTTGTCACATATACATTACAGCACAGTAAAAGTCGTTCTTCGTATATCCCAGCTTGCTTAGAAGCTAGGGTCAGAGCACAGGGTAGGCCATGATATGGCACCCCTGGAGAACAGAGTGTTAAGGGCCTTGCTCAAGGGCCCAAGAGTGGCAGCTCGGCGATACCAGGGCTTGAACCCCCGACCTGCCGATCAGTAACCCAGCGCCTTAACCACTAAACTACCACTCCCCTCTTAGCACTCACTACGAGTATACACAGTATGCCATGCTAAAAAGAAACTGTTTTTTGGACTGGGATGAGACTTGTTTCTGAGAGAATGTAGATCGTAATGAAAAAAATCTCAATTACATTTTTTTCCGGACATGAAGCTGCAAGTTTTTCATCCATGCTAACATTAAGCATGTTAACAAGACACAAGAATGGTGAATCCATGTTCGACTGTATAATCTTAGCTAAATAGATCACTTTTTGTGTATTATGTAATGGGAACATCAGACTGTGAGAGATTCAGTCTGCGAGTTGAAGAGTGTTTGAGGCTGTCGACGCTACATCTGAACATAAAGCTATTTGTGCCTTAAGTCTGTCCTACTCTGTCTATCTCCATCTTCGGTCTCTCGCTCACTCTCTCACACACACACATTCAATCTCTCCATTCCATTTAATTGGTTCCACCGCCTGAAGTGAATAGTCAGATGTGAATGTAAGAACACATTTAGCATGATGAGATCCCTCCTTCTCTCTCTCTCTCTCTCTCTCTCCCCCATATATATCCCCTTATATATTTCCCTTCGTCTAGCTCTCGGAACTCCAGCGACTGCATACACTTACTATGGTAATGCACATAAAGGACAGAAATTCATTTTCTCTATGACAGCAGCTCTTATACATAATACACTTGCATATCTAACTACTCCATTCTCATTTCTATAGCAACTCACAAAAAGTGGTATGAAGGTCATAAAAGCAAATAAATCCATTAGAAATATTTATTACTTAAAAAACCATGTACAATTGTACAGTTACACTGAAGTTTTCTGTAAAGGAGATTGTAGTTTAATGTTTTTTTTTTTTTTGAAGGAGTCATGAAAGAGAACAGTTTGCTTTCTGGTTTCTTTGTAATGTGGCATTTAAAATAAAAATAAAAATAGCGGGGTGTGGGGATAGAAATGAAACTTGGATATAAACTTTCTTTCGGCTTCTGGTCGCCACAGCGGATCATCCGTATTCGTGATCGTGATCAGCATGTTCGATTTGGCACTTTTTTAACGCTGATTGCCCTTCCTAACGCAACCCTCCCCATTTATCCGGGCTTGGAACCGGCACTAAAAGTGCACTGGCTTGTGAAACTTGGAAATATTTTAGTGTATTCAATGTGCAGTTTGTACAGCAGTATAGATTTACTGTCCTCTGAAAATAACTCAACATACAGCCATTATTTCCAAAATAACTGCCAACAAAAGTGAGTACACCATAAGTGAACATGTCAAAACTGTGTCCAAAGTGTGAATATTTTCTGTGAGCACCATTGTTATCCAAACCTGCCTTAATCCCCCTGGTCATGGAATTTACCAAAGCTGCACAGGGTGTTCCTGGGATCCTCTTCCACTCCCCCATAATGACATCACAGAGCTGCTGGATGTTAGACACATAGCACTTCTTCACCTTCCGCTTGAGGATGCCTTACAGGTGTTCAATAGGGTTAAGGTTTGGAGACTTACTTGGCCACTCAATCACCTTCAGCAAGGCAGTTGTCATCTTGGCAGTGTGTTTGGGGTCGTTATGTTGGAAAACTGCAATTTGGCCCAGTTTCTGAAGGAAGGGGGCATCATGTTCACAAGACATGCTTCCAGTAGTTCATGCTCTAGGACAGGTTGTCGCCAGCAAACTGTTTGTGGGCTTTTTTCTTGTAAAACAGCTTCAGAAAAGGCTTCTTTCGTCCATGCTTGTTGCAAGTTTCGGGCGTGCTGTCTGAGCACTGTCAAGCGCTCCTGCAACCTCTAAAGCAATGCTGGCAGCACTCCACTGCAAACAGGAATGGACTCAGAGTCGATCCTTGATGTAGCCCCACCTCCACATTGAACCAGGCTGTTGTTCCTACTGCACACTTCACTGCTGTCACACTGTCCTCATACATGTCCTGCACCACCTTCAGATAATTTTTTGCCACACCAGACTTCCTTATACAATACTACAATCCTCTCTCGGCACCCTGTCGTACGCTTTCTCTATGCGACTCCTTCTGACCTTCTCTATACTTCTCCATCAACATTCTCAAAGCAAATAGTGCATTTGTAGTGCTCCTCCTCAGCATGAAAACATACAGTTGCTCACAGATGGTCACCTCTTCTCTCAGCCTGGCTTCCACTACTATTTCCTTTAACTTCATGGTGTGACTGATCAACTTCATACCCCTGTAGTTACTGCAGATCTGCACATCTCCCTTATTCTTAAAGATCGGTACCAGCAAACTCCTTCTCCATTCCTCCTCCTCTCCTCCTTGTCGTCTTGTTCACCTCCAAAGACCACCATTCGATGCTGTCCAGCTACACTGTCCCCTGCCAACACCTTACAGTGTCCAATCTACTTCAGATTGCATCTCCTGCATAGAGTATAGTTCACCTGTGTGCACCTTGCTCCACTCTTATGTCACCATATTCTCTTTCTTCTTAAAATATGTATTTAGCACTGCCATTTCCATCCTTTTAACAAAATCTACCACCATATGCCCTTCCACATTCCTCTCCTTAAGCCCAAAACCTACCCATCACCTTCTCATCACCTCCATTCTCTTCACCAACATGCCCACTAAAGTCTGTTCAAATCACTTATCTTTCTTTCCTAGGTACACCATCTACTGCTTCATCTAACTCACTCCAGAATTTTTCTTTTTTCTCCATCTCACAACCCACTTGTGGAGCATAAGCACTGATGACATTTATTATTACCCATCTTCACGTTCATCACTCTATCAGAAACTCTCTTTACCTCCACTACACTCTTACTGTACTCTTTCTTCAGAATCACCCCTACACATTTCTCTTCTAATCCACACAATGATAGAACAGTTTAAACCCACCTCCAATGTTCCTGGCCTCACTTCCTTTCCACTTGGTCTCCTGAACACACATGTCTACCTTTCTCCACTACATCATATCAGCTACCTCTCTCGCTTTACCAGTCATAGTACCAACATTAAAATTACCAACCCAAACCTACACTCACCTACACTTCTTATTTTGCTGCTGTCTCTGTAGACATCTTCCCCTGCTCCTTCCACCGGTATCCTGTTGGCTAACAATACCTGTGGCGGTCGCTGGTACCCTGGGCCTTGACCAATCCGATATGGAATTTAGGTTTACTTGAGACCGGCACTAAGAGTGCACGAGCTTGTGCAACCCTAATGGCTGGGTCCCAGCTATCTTGACAATGGCTGTATGTTGAGTTATTTTCAGAGGACAGTAAATCTATACTTCTATACAAGCTGCACACAGACTACTCTAAAATATATCCTAGCATAGTATTGTCCCTGCACCATGATGCTGTACTGCATGGCTAATTGTCCCTATTAATATATAATAAAGGGGCATTAATTGCATGGCCTCCTGGGAATTAATGGCACTTGCTAACAGGCAATTAGATCAGATTTCTCTTTTTTTTAAATATGCACAAGCCTGACAGATTTTTCACATAAGAAAAATGGAAGTATGGTGTAGAGAAAATCTTTGAAAGATTTTTTTTTAATGAAACCTGGGCCTAGGAAAGTGCAGGATAAAAAATGGAGCAAAAAAACCATAATGGAGACACTGCACTTATTTTTATTTTTTTGCAAATATCCTGCTCCAGTTAATGTCATTTCTGTGGGTCACAAAATTTATTTATTTATTTATTTATTTATTTATTTATTTATTTATTTATTTATTTATTTATTTATTTATTTATTTATTTTTTTTGTGTGTGTGTGTGTGTGTGTGTGTGTGTGTGTGTGTGTGTGTGTTGGGGGGGGTAGCATGCAGGCATACTAATAAAGGCAATTATTTTAACTTTAAAATGAACCCTTTCATGACCTCTATACCACAGAGAGGAAAAACATTATTTTACTAACTTTTACTAATCCACCCCACCCCAGCCCCCACACACAGGGAGACACACCGATTGCTCCGGAGACAGAGGGCGCAAACGCGAAAAGGCAATCTAAATGAAATTGGCTGCAGTAAATGACACTCGATTACCATCTTAAATATACTGTCAAAAAGCAATTTGTGCTATGCATGCTGAAGGCCTGGAATTTGCACCTTGTTAGGGAGCCTGGACTATCATTAGGATCTCATTCTTTCCGATTTCCTTCCCTCTCACTGTCATTCATTTCGGGTTTTGGGTGCGTTTTAAAGTAAACTGCTTGCCAGAGGGTAAGAGTGTTATGACGCAATGAGATTATGTGTCAGCAGGGGGAAAACATGCGGTTTACCTAAAGTTCACTCGTAACTCGCTCATCATGTTTACATGGCTACTCATTAGCATTTAATGATATACTGGTAACTCTGCATGGCATTCTATATTATGTACATATATTATGTTATATTTATTCTAATGATGTGTGCTGAAGGTTTCTATTCCTCTTTTACCACAGGCTTCAATCAACAATGACATTTCATTAAAAAAATCAATTGTACAACTATTTGTTCTGATTATAGTTACACCTTTTTTTTTTGGGGATTTTGTACATTTAGAAAAAAAAGACCTGTTATGTCAGCTATAGGCAGTCATACACATCTCTTTTCTTTCTTTCTCAAGGTTAATAAAGCAGGGGGACAAAGAAACTTGACCTGACTTTGAATTGAAGTCATGAAAAAACTTCTATAAAAGATTATGCACATTTAGTGTTTGAGCTTTACAAGTCCCTCCATAGGAAACATTAACAGAACAAGCACAGGGATTATATCAGTGGTGGGGGGGGGTCAGAGCCAGCAATGCTTTCTCTACTGGTCTAAACACTATCAGAAGCACTGACATACATTTACAACTTAAATTCGTTACTTCCAAATTTGTTCAATCAAAATTGTATTAATTTATTATTATTAACAGTTTATTCTCTTCATTTCGTAGCATTTCTCAAGGCTGCACTGCTTCCAGTACGTGTATGTGGATGTTAGATTTTTTTGTCCAATCAGATTTCAGCCTCTAAGTGCTGCCATGTCAATCTAATCTGCCCAGGGCCTTCAAAGTCTGTCCTTTTTTACTATAGTCTCCTTAATAAATATCTATGTTTCTTTAACCAATCAGATTTCATATTCACCTCACAGGGCAGCTAGCTGGCCCAGAATAGCGTCAGCATTTTTCCGTCCTCTGATTGGTTGGTTGCCGTTGTTATATTGCGTTTTTGTTTTGTATTGATGGTTTCTATAATTGCAACGTGATAGTGGTGGTATTGAGAGGTGGATTAAGTCGAGTAAGTCCCCACTGAAGGCCCAGGAACCAAATGCACGACCCGCCACTGGATTATACTATAGAAAATAAATCAACCAATCACATTTAAACATTCAGCAGAACAACAGTATGATAAACATAGTTTAGTGTTTTGGTAATACATTAATCCATTGCCTGTATTTGATCTCCATTCTTTTCAAAAGTAATAGCTCCCAGATATAATTTGGACATTCTGGTTTCTCTAAAAAGCCATTACATTGACCATTGTTGGCGATTAATGCTTAAGCTGCTCCAACACTACATACAGAGATCACATACAGTGCTGGGAACCTTCCTGAAAAGCAAGTACTTTAAGAAGAGGTATTGCTCCCCGGGTAATGACCATCCATCGACCTCCAATTACGCTAAACATGTGAAGAGTGTAGGGTCATTAAATCTCTATAAACAGGGCTAACAGTTGAGCAATGTGTTTCATTTCACCAGATTACCACACACACCAGAAACAAGGGGAAAAACAAAACAAAACAAAAAACGTATCACCTGGTCAAGCACTATGCCTGCTATAAGAGTAAGTCTGTAGATGTTACATTATTAGTTAAATGCTTAATTATGTTGTGAGGGAAGACATGCAGGTAGTTGGTTTGAAAGAGGCAGATGTAAAGGACAGGGGGGTATGGGGACGGATGATCCGCTGTGGCGACCCCTAATGGGAGAAGACGAAAGAAGAAGAAGAGTTAAATTATAAATTACTAAAAATTCTTTAAAATAACAACAGAGCCATTCGAACTATTCCATGAATAAAAAAAAGCGAATTATTTATGAATGACTGTTGAATGATTATTGGTTGATTCACAGCATCTAAAAAGACGTTGTCGGATTAGTAGGGCAAATCAGAGCGGTCAAAAAGGGTCCGAGACAATATGGGGCGAGTCATTACTCATGTAAAGCCATACAGATGTAAGAGATATTTCAGAAATACTGTCTTAATATCCTAAAAGTAAAAATGTGAAACTCTAAAAGCAAAAAAAGCCCGTTGCATTATCCTTAAGCATTAGCAACTAGCGCTTTCTTAGTGTACATCATCCTTCCTCATATGAGTTTTCCTCTGTTAAGAAAGTGTTTCTAAACTTCCACCAAGGACTAGTACATGACCTTGTATTTTATTAGAATGTTGTTAAATGCGTCTTATCGTGTCTGTTCTTTTGATGGACCATATTTCCTGATTTAGTCAATTTTTTCTCCTTCCAATATTTTTTAGCTTTAAAAGACAAAAGCTATTAAGTGATAATCTAGATGCCTATTAAAAATTACCTCAGGACTTCTTTAAGGCATTAAATACATTCCTTCATTTATGGAAACCTCTCTGAATACAAGAAACTGTCCCTACTATCATATTAACAATACCTTGCACGTATATGTACGGCCCTGTGTGTGGTTTAGCATGCCGCTCATCACCTTATTCGCTGGCCTGCTTCTTTTCCTTCTTCTCATCCCGCTCCGGCCTGGATTTCCAAAGATAAACTCTTATCTCCAGGCTACACTACAGAAGCCATTACTTTTCCATTCTTTCCCTGCAGGAGAGCAGATCCTGGATGTGTAGTGTGAAACCTTCCATAATGGTTATGGTTAAGAGCATAAGAGTGTGCAGATCAGCTTTCTTATACTCAGCCCTGAAGCAGATTTTTTTTCCCAGACAGAATTCATTCGCATGGCTTTCAATAATGACTAAAAGCAGTGATTCTACCAAAATGATTTGTACAAGGAATTTAAACTGAATTTAACAGTATGTAGTGTTCTGTAATCTAGTAAGCTCCTTACTATCTTGCATGGCTTCCTCTACATCTTAATGTGTAATGAATTCATTAATCTAGGCTTCCTATTGCTCTCATGCTGATGTGCCCAGAGTTGAGCCATATAGCAATATGAATTTGACCCTTTTCAAATCCAGCTCTTGCAATCTGTGTATTGCCTTAACATAAAAACAAAACGTTTAAACACTGGTTTACCCAAAAATCAAAACTGGTTCATACAAAAAAGAAAGAATATATTGTTAAGTTGCAACATTTCTGATTCTTAAGCTTGTAGGCATAAACGTATAAAAATTTAATTTTATAAAAATAAAAAGATACCAAATACAGAGATCTATGAACCAGGGGCAAACTACCTAAGAATCTGAAGAAGACCAATAAAGCCTGATGTCTTGCTACTGCAATCGTTTAAACTCATTTTTTTCCCCATTAATCTACACTCAGTAACCCATAATGACAAAGTGAAAGAATTCCAGACATTTTTGCAAATTTTTTGTAATTGTAAAAATAAAATAACGCATATACATTAGAGCCTCAAGTCTTTGTGGGTATAACACAACAAATACTGGGATTGGGGGATTTTCTGCCATTCTTCATGGCAATTTCTCTCAAGCTGGGTCAGGTTGGATGTGGACCATCAGTGAACAGGTCTCTTCAGAGATGTTCACTAGGGTACAAGTCAGAGCTCTGGCTAGGTCACTCAAGGACGTTCACAGAGTTGTCCCTAAGCCACTTATGGGTTGTACTGGCTGTGTGCTTAGGGTTGTTGTAAACTAGAAGGATAAAACTTCTAAAACTTAGGTCCTGACCGCTGTGGAACATGTTTTTATTTGGGATATCTCCTCGCTCCATTCAGAGTTCCCTCAACCTTGACCAGCTGCCAAGTCATTGCTGCAGAAAAACATCTACCCACAGCATGATGCTGCCACCATCATGCTTCTTAGTGTGAATGGTAAAATGGCAGGTGATGCGAGATGCCTGATTTCCTCCAGATATCATTTACAATTGAGGCCAAACAGCTCAATCTTGGTTTTATCCAACCTGAGAATCTTGTTCTACACAGTGAGTCCTTCAGCAGGCTTTCATTGGTTTTGCACTTAGGACAGGATCTCGAGAGCTCAGTCAGTGTGACCATCATGTTCTTGGTTTTCACTTTTTCATTATGGGGTACTGAGTGCAGATTAATGGAAAAATAAATAAATATAATAAAAAAAAAGAAATTCAATGATTAAAATGAAAAAGAAAAAAATTGAGAATAGTGAATGGGATCTCAATACTTTCTGAACGCACAACTGAATCCACACACCAACTCTAATTCCATTTATACAGTATAAGTAGAATTTGAGTTGGTTTGTGGATTTGATGTCTCCCTCAATAGCACCAAAAAGTAGATGAAAACTTTAAATAATAAAAAAAAACTTGCTGAAAGTAAATTAACATTTTGTTTGTTCAATATTTAGTGGTTACAAAAAGAAACACAAAAGTATACTTAAAATGGGACCAGTCGGAGAGCTGGTCAAATAGATTTTTCCTACTGGGATGTTGTAGTACCCATTTGTTCATAAAAGAAAACCAAGTTTATTTGGAGCACAATAAATCCCATGTAATCATTCAAATATTTCTGTTGTTAAAAACATTATTTTCTGGTAGTTCTTTTTTATCAGAAATTATGCAGATTATACAGATTACCACTTTTTGGGAAAATCACCAAAAGTCAGTACAGCAAATGCACCATTATTGAGCAATTGCTGAGCCTCGCTTTGGGCAACCCCCTCCCTGATCATGCTATTGCCCGGTTCAGGTAAGCATACACTAGTTGGCAAATGAATTTGACTGAAACTGCAAAATAAAATGGTGATAAAGCCTGTTCAGTAATGCATATATCATGTCTTTATTAGAAATGACTGCTTTAATAAATAAACATTACATTTCTGTCAGATCATTCTGTTGGGAGTTTTGAAATGCTCAACATTTTGCGATATACAAATAATACAATGTGCTGTTATTGTAAAGAGTAGCGTAAAAGTGTTAAATATTACAGTAAATACGTTTAGTGTATGTAGATCACTCACTGTATCTAGTTCTCAGTTTTACCTTAGAATTAAACATTACATAGAATCTACTATACCAGAGTTTTCCGCCACCACTATACAGTATTTGTTGCCATATCAGCCCTTCAACGAGCATGCTTGTTAGGCATCATATCCCGAGGTATAGCCTCAAGCTGTTTATAAGGTGCCTCATTGCCTGTGCAATACACAACTAGGTGGCACTTGCTTTGCAACACACTTATGTCAGCACTCGTGCTTATTTACACTAACAGATGTCTTTAGGCATATTTTCCTACATTTTTAATAGCTCTTGATTCTGTGTGTTCATTTACAAGCATTACTATCCTCTGAGGAGGAAGCATGAAGCTAGACAGGTTGCTAGACTAAAGGCTAACAAGTGTGCTACAGGGGATACAGACAGACTGCTTCCGGACAAATAAGTTGCCAGTAGCGCAAAACTTAACCTCCATTGCCCTCTATGTTAATCAAATAAGAACTAGGCACGATGCACCATCATGAATACCCTGATTTGCAGAACAGCTCTCAGGCTGTGGATTCACATTAAATTGAAGCCCATGCTACAGCTTGACAGGGCTATAGCCATACTCCACTGAAAACATTTTTAATGTCTCATGGGAATTGAGGCATAAATGCGGCCCAAGGCAAACATTATGATTAAATCTTACTGTAAAATTAGCAGTGATGCAAAGACCATCAATTAAGCTATATAGTGAGCTAGCTGGAGTAAAAGAGCAGGTTTAATGTGCAGTTTGGAATAAGGTATTGCTCACTTACAGTATATATATATATATATATATATATATCCAGCCACACCCAGGCCTGATTACTGCCACACCTGTTCGCAATCAAAAAAATCTCTTAAATAGGACCTGCCTGCCAAAGTGAAGTAGACCAAAAGATCCTCAAAAGCTAGACATTATGCCGAGATCCAAAGAAATTCAGAAAACAAATGAGAAAGAAAGTAATTGAGATCTATCAGTCTGGAAAAGGTAATAAAGCCATTTTTAAAGCTTTGGGACTCCAGCCAACCACTATTATTCACAAATGGCAAAAACATGGAACAGTGGAGAACCTTGCCAGGAGTGGCCGGCTGACCAAAATTACCCCAAGAGCACAGCAACGACTCATCCAAGAGGTCACAAAAGACCCCACAACAACATCCAAAGAACTGCAGGCCTCACTTGCCTCAGTTAAGGTCAGTGTTCATGACTCCACCATAAAAAAGAGACTTGGGCAAAAATGTTCAATGTTCAGACGAAAACAGCTGCTGATTAAAAAGAACATTAAAGTCTCATCTCAGTTTTGCCAGAAAACATATTGATAATCCCCAAGACTTTTAGGAAAATACTCTGTGGACTGACTAGACAAAAGTTGAACGTTTTGGAAGGTGTGTGTCCCATTACGTCTGGTGTAAAAGTAACACCACATTTCAGAAATCATACAAACAGTAAAATATAGTGGTGGTAGTGTGATGGTCTGGGGCTGTTTTGCTGCTTCAGGACCTGAAAGATTTGCTGTGATAAATGGAACCATGAATTCTGCTGTTTCTCAAAACATCCTGAAGTAGAATGTCTGGCCATCTGTTCGTGACCTTAAGCTGAAGCGTACTTGGGTTCTGCAGCAGGACAATGATCCAAACCCAGCATGACACCAGCAGGTCCACCTTTGAATGGCTGGAGAAAAACAAAATGAAGACTTTGGAGTGGCCTAGTCAAAGTCCTGACCTGAATCCTATTAATATACTGTGGCATGACCTTAAAAACCCGCCACTGTGGCTGATTTTACAATTCTGCATAAATCAGTGGACTAATATTTCCTCCACAGCACTGTACCAGACTCATTGTAAGTTATCGCAAACGCTTGATTGCAGTTGTTGCTGCTAAGGATGGCCTAACCAGTTATAAGGTTTAGGGGCAAACACTTTTTCACACAGGGCCCTGTAGATTTAAATTTTGTTTTCCCTCAATAATAAAACCTTCATTTAAAAACTGCATGTTGTGTTCTATTACTAATATTTAAATTCGTTTGATGATCTGAAACATTAAACTATGACAAACATGCAAAAAAGAAAAAAATCAGAAAGAGGCAAATACTCTCACACCACTGTGTGTGTATATACTGATTAGGCAAAACATTGGCATTATAACATTATGACCAGTGAGAAAATAACACTGATTATCTCATCATGGCACATGTTATTAGGTGGGATATATAAGGGAGCAAAAACTAATATATATATAAATTAGTGTATGTGGTGTATATGGTGGTGGTGACTCTGGGGAGTGTATGTAGCTTATACAGTTCACTTTAACTGTTAACAAATCTGACGTGAAGCCTGTCCTGTAATGCAGTTTAATCAAATGACTTATTTTTACACGTTTTGTGCAACTTTAACAAAATGTAAAAAAAAATTAATTAATTTCAGACATATAAATTATATATTGTAAATTATGTGCTGTGGGCTAAATTATGGTCTTTACTCTTTATTAAAGCTAAATGATTGTTTTTATGGTACCCACGCACAAGCAAATAAAAACCGTCCTTTATATATAAAAATCTACCCTGTATGAATGCAGGGTCAGAAACATAAATTTGCATCACCACGGCAAACGATTGTGTTTCAGTGCCTTGCTTATTGTATTTCAAAAAGTTTGCCGTGTATTCTTTCACTTATACTTTTTCTTAATTCTGCATTTCAGAGAAATTGCTTTTATGCTCCCTGCTGCTAATGAGCCTCATTTGCATCTGCGCTGATTAGCCAATCAGAGCCAGCATGACGCCGTCTAATAGCACCATGTTCTCACATTCTGCCACAGTTACAGCGGCACATGCCTTTGCAGCAAAAAGCTTGGACAGGTGATAAAGACTTTTACTAGTTAGCTCCTCTTTTAATGTAGTGTTGTCAGAAACCATCTGCTTGTCTGTTGCACTCGATTCTTGGTGTATATACATACTTTAATATCAGAAAAATACGCTGATGTTAAAAGATACCTGCATTTTTTTTATTTGGTTTAACATTGCAATATGGACAGCAGAAGTACATTCATAAGGTCAGGAATTGAGGGTGGTTTAAAGACTGGTGTGTGTGTACGTGTGGGTCTCATATCAACACTGTTCGTAAATAAGCTCGGGGAATGAGGACAAGCACTGAAGTGAAATCTTCTCTTTATGTGTAAAAACGGCATTCACACCTTCACACCGCACACACAAACCCATTACGCTCTAAGCTTTTAAAAGGAAACGGAAGCCCTTCGTTCAAATTGAGGTTCTCGCTTATGGCCGGTTCCATTTTAAGTGCAAGACGAAAGCCAATTTCAAAAAATATGACCCTGGCTGTGTGTCCCTTTTTTCAGCAGCAGTCTTCCTGCTTTTTTCCTTCCCCTTTACACTCACACCTGCTTTTTATTTACTTATTTTGCAGTACGGCCTACGCAGGCTGTTTGTTTTGCTAAGCACTTGCTAACCGCCGCAAAGCCTTGACATAATGCCGGGGAGCGAGAAGGGCTAAAAGGCGTCCTGGAGAGAACCGTTCTCGCGCCTACATCTGAAAGTGTTACCACTAGAGAGGGAGGATGTGAGTGAGTGAGAGCAAGAAAGAGAGAGTGAGAGAAAGAGGGACTGAGGAAGAAACATCGTATTCCAGTCTTTACAACAAGCTGACTGCCACATCGAAGTGAAAATCACTACTTCAATAAAAGTTTGGCAAGCACTGGCAAACAACAGTATATATATTTATATATAACTTCCAGGAACACATTTGAACCTGCACAAAAATGACGACAAAAAATGGCTACAGCATCAAGATTAAATCCATATCTTATGTCTCCTTATTTGGGCTACATCTCTGACCCCATTTATACCTGGGTCTTTTGCGCACCTTCTATTTGGACTGCATTGTAATGAGATTTTAACTGGATGCATAAACACTTGTGCTGATATCTGAGAGCTGAACCACATGAATTATGTAAACAAGCTTTCAATTCTTGAACACAAACATCCAGTGTTTATCCTTGTTTTATCCTTGTGTTCTATGTCAAAGATGGTCCAAAATCAGGCACTGGAAGAAAATGGAAGAATATAAGATGTACACTACATGATCAAAAGTATGTGGGCACTTGACCGTCACCACCTTATTCATAGGATGATTATATGCTGGTATATTAACATTTTCCATCAATGGAACCAACAGGCATAAACATGTTCCAGCATGACAATTGACCTGTGCATAAAGCAAGACATGTTTTAAGTTAAATAACTTGAGTGGCTTGCATTAAGCCCTAAACACAATCCCTTTAAACACCATGGGGATGAACTGGAACGCCAACCGTACCCAAGACCTTCCATTCAAACATCAGTGCCTGACCTCCTTGTGGTTGAATGAACACAAATCGAAAGACATACCAATACAAATATTATATGGATCTGGGATTAAATCTAAAATGGGATGTTCAGCAACTTCATATGGAAATAATAGATAGGTGTCCATAATGTTGGGGCAAGAACATCCTACAGGTCCTAAAGCACTACTAAACAGGAAGTAAAGCTATACAGATTTGAAGTTGATAGAATAACATCACCCCCCAAAACCCTTCTAGTATCTGCGCATAACAAAATAGGTTTTGGTTATAATGTAATGAATTTAGTTTGTCATTTGATTTATGAAATATGATGACATACTAGGAAGGAATGATTCAAATGTAATTTCTTTTATTGCAAATTCAATTTTAATTTGAAATTTCTTTTATGTATTTATAAGGTGTTAACAGAGGTGTTCGTCATGACGAAACGTTAAGATTGCTTGATTCTGGCAGCATGTTTTAGGAAGGTGTCAAAACAATACATCAGAAAAGGCTTTTGGTTATGACATGCGTTCGAAAAGAAGTTTTTGTTGTTTTGACACAATGCCATCTGAGCGTTCACAATCATGTAATTGTATGGATCTAAATTACAGTTTTTTCTCAGAGCGTTTAAGGTTACAGCAATGTGTTGCGAAGGTTCTGGAAATATTTTGGAAAGATTTTTCATAATGAAAATGAATTAGAGGCAGTTTTGAATATGTTTATCGGTAGAGGTTCCAATAAATGCGCAATAGAAATAGGGTTATGAGGTAGTTTCTGGCATTCAACAAAGAATTCTTTGGAATGTACCATGCACATATTGGTATATAAAATATATATATACAGTCTTTAATCAATCAAAATAAATAAATAAATAAAACAAAATACACAGATGAACCTGACCCAATACAGAGAACACACAGAAGACTGTAATGTCCAAAAAAACTGCACTGCAACAAAATGAGGTGAAGCCAAATCCAAATGGGGTGTGTCTGGTTAGATAGATAATGAAGGATTTTGCAGCAAGCTGTGTAAGGCATAGGGACAGAGAGAACAAGAACCGGATAGAAGGACCAAAGATAATGAATGCAAAGAGCGAGAACGAGAGAGAGAGAGAGAGAGAGAGAGAGAGAGAGAGAGAGAGAGAGCAGAAATGGGGGCAGAGGTAATAGAAGTGGTTTGCCTTTGAAAGCTGGTGCTTTGGTTCAGCTTTTTCTACCTCGTTCAGTGAATATCAAAGAACGAGGCCACAGAGCTGGTGGATTCTATTACCACATTTATGCACTGTTTGCAAATGCTGCCAGCTATAAATGTTTCATCAAATCAGAGTGTTCATGACAGCTCCGATTTAAGAGGAAAAATACAGACGTTTCCTGCTTGCTCACATCCAGTCCTTTGGTTTTAGAGTGTGTTTGTGCTCTCAGCTCAATTGCTTAACAATTAGAGACTGATCTGGCCCTGAGTTTCCGTATTGGGGCTGATATGTTTTCCGATCCAAGACACGGTAGAGCTTAGTGGATTGGCTCAGCCAATAGGAAACACACCTTTAATCACGCTTTAGTCATTTACTCTGATCTTGAGAAATCGATCGTCTTCATTTACACCAAGATCTTCACAAGCCGACCGTGTGAATCGATCCAGCTACGTCGATAGTTTAATAAGAGGGATCCAGGTTCGAGTACAAACTTTTTCATTTACAGTTGATCTAAAAATCAATGGAATTCCAAAATGGTAATTTGTAAAGGCCCCTTTGTGAAAAAAAGGTTCAAAAACAGCATTAATAATAAGCAAACTTTTACAAAATCTATCATTTTTTTCTTCTGTATATGTTTTTCAATATATCTTTAGTAAACTGTCTGTGGTGAATCTCAGGAGGTTGCAGGACCTACACATTGGAGATGTTCACTCAAGAAAACAAGACAAAAGTTTTTCTTCTTAAATAAATCACTCTCACCATCTAAACAGTCCATGTACGACTCAAAGTTCTATCTTAATATGCTATATATATATATATATATATATATATATATATATATATATATATATATATAATATAACATGCACTGGCACTGATAATTCAAACAAACCCTGAGGCACAGCACAACATTTCCACTTCTGCTAGCAGGCAAACCAGTGTGTGAGAAACCTGGAGGCAGCGTAGGTGGAGACCACCGTATAACAATATATTAATAATGTATGCAAGTGCACTGTGCTTTCCTCAGTCATTACTTTGGCAGTACCGCTGCTGCCCTGAGGATGTCAGAGAGACAGAGTGTGAAAGAGGGATTGAGAAATGCAAGAGCATAAACGATGCAGCACATCAAATCCTGAGGCAAAGGCCTCAGTCACTGGTAGGCCCACGCTGTGCATGTTTGTGTGTGTTTGTGTGTGCGCGCTCGTGCATACATGCTGCCATAAAGGGTCAAACAGGCAGATAGATCCACTTCGTTTTGGAGAGCTGCCACGCATGCTTGCAAACCAACAAACAGGGCAAGATCAGAAGTACATCCTTTGAGAACAATTGCAAGAAACAAAGTCAATTGGTCACCCAAATTCAAAAACTCCTTTTGAGAAGTTAAGGTTGAATCGATGGAAGATGAATAACAAAATAGATACACAAAAAAAAACACTAGCATCCGTGCCAATACAAGTTAAACTCTGGTCATATTAAAGCCTCGACCTCCCAAAACTCTCGCAATAGAAAACATACAACCTGACCTTTACAACGCAGAACATAATTTTAAAATACATTTATTAATAAATTTTTAAATACATTTGACACACATTTAGTTCTTAGCACTGTACTAAAAATCACAGTTCACATTCTTTTCCAAAGAACTAGAAAGAGGCATGGATGAAAATTCAAGATCGGTTTCCAATAATGATTTAAAAAATCAAAATAGGAAAGAGTAAGCCAGAGAAAATTAATTAAGACCGTCATGACGACAGTTAGAGATTAGACCACAGTGTGACAGGGTCCTTTCATTTGGTATTAAAATAGATAGAACACACACACACAAACACACACACATCCATCAGAAAGTTAATTCGGTCTTATATACAACAGGATTAAAGACCAGCCAGTGCTTTTAACATGGACTGGGTCAGCAGTGTGAAAAGGTTCTCTACGTTTCAATCTCTTTTTGCAATAAATGCTCACAAATCCCCCTACACACACACAAAGAAGAAAAGCTACATAAGCCTGCTGTGTTCATTGTGCTATTATGCAGTCAACTTAAAGAAAAAAGGTTGGAGAAAAAAAAATATATTATCTACGAAACAGTCGGCTTCGGCTTAAATATCAATGTTTGCACCATCACAGAAACCAGAGCGACGCTGAATTCGTGATTCTGCTCTGCTCAGTTGATAACAGCAGTTTGCAAAGTACTTTTGCTTGCATTTGTTCTAATACATGAATACAGTATTTATATATAAAAAAAAAAAATTATTGTAAGACACTTATATACTATTTTTTGATATATTTTTTTGTCTTTAGCATCAGTGCTTTAAAACAGTTATAAGTAAACCTGTCAAAAACAGTTCAGGTCAGAGGACTTCTATGTAACACGGCAAGATGCAATTTGATATAATCATATTTACGAGGTGGTATCAAAAATTTCCAGACAAATGGTGCGAACTGGTGCTATTGTGCTGCACTGCTGCTATTGTGCAAAGGGACTATTTCGAAAGTGATAATGTGCAAATGGAGACAAAACTAGTTCTTGTACAAGAGCTTTTGTAACTCCAAAGTTACAAAATTGCCTCCTCTTATGTACTAAAACATAAATGCCTGAAACATCTCAGTGTCATGTTATTGCTAAAAACTGCTCGTTATGTGCTTGACAATACAGTTCTACTTCGAGCTTTTCTAAATATTGAGTCTTCCTTCGACTTACCGAAGCTGTTTATATCAATTGTACATAAATTGTGTTATTGGAAGTAATTCCGATTAACCATAGATTTGAATTGTGGAAATAACTGTGGGTGGGACAGACTTCTAATACTTCTTAGCTACTGTACTTTGGACTATTTTGAAGAAACAAACATCAGACACCCAGTTTGTCCTGAATTGGTATTTACTTATACATCCTACCCAAAAACCATACAATTTTAATCCCAATTGGGGAAGGAGGCACCTTAAAACGTACATGCATTTTCTACTACAGCCTTTCGACCTGTCCAACTAATTTAATTTGTTATCAATCAATGCGAGCCTCAACCCACTCATGTCCTAATCATGACCCACAAGGCATCACATTTCAGCTCAAATTGACCTATAATGCTTTGTGACAAATTAATAATCATGTCATCACAGAATCCCTTGACGAATAGCAGGGGACCGAGAGGTCTGGGATGCTCTCTGGTGTCATTCAAAGCGAGGCAGGTGGAAGTCGTTTGACCCGAAACCTCGGCAGGGGGTAAACGAGATTTGGCTGTGCATAGCAAAGCAGCATAACCGTAATGAACTCTAAACAAGGTGGCCCAGAATGAAGAGAGATTGGGCAGAAAGGTTTATGCTTAAATCGGGACAACTGCTAAATACGTATAGTAGATGCCTATTCTCCTTCCTCTACACGTCATACATCGAAGACAGAACTGGTGTAATAAAGATCTCGAAGAGCATTTTGTGTCACAAGCAAGGAGTCATTCGGCGTTACTGTTTACTGCAACTATGGGAATAAGCACCAACCCATACTCTCAGATTAATTACTTTTTAACCTGGAATTAAATCAACCATTGTACTACATATGTACGCTTTTTCCCCTGAACTAAATTAACCTTTATTTTTGTTTGTTTCAACTGTTTGCTCCGCTTCAGCTGCAAGGAGCTTTGAGGCTGGTGGTGCAACCTAACAGAAGCAGTCATGCTAGCAACATTATCATTATGCACACAGTATGTTTAAATCACACTAATCAAACTTTTATCAACTCAATTTATATCTCAAAAAAGAGATCTTACGAAAAAACTAAAGACTGCCAGTGGTATCACCGGTAGTGGTGACCATCTTGAAACACTGCCTGAGAATACAGGACTAATTTCAATGTTGTTGTTTTTTGTATACAAATCGGATAAATGTTTAGCTAATGCAAGGTTAGCCAGATAGCTCAAGGAAAGAACTTTAATACCAAATGTTTCTAGATGGACTACAGGTCAGGTGAGGGGGTGGGGGTGGGGGGGGGGTGGGGAGTAATGTAAATTTTCTTGGTCAAACTGTCCTTTAATTCCTGGATTATGAGGTCTTAAGATTCTCGCTTTCTCTCCAACAGCAAGGTTAGCTGGGATGTCTGTGGGGGTCATGAATGTGTGTTTTGCTCTAGGGTTTGTCAAGATGGAGGAGGCAGTAAGACGACCGGCCACTGCCATGCCCTTAACCTGCAAATAATCTCATGCAGAGATACACATACTGTATATACACACACACACACACACACACACACAGAGAGGATGGGAAAAGGAGTAAACAGCACAATCGCATCAGAGCTACAAGACAGAAAAAACTGTCCTAGAAACTCGTGCACAGATATTTCTACTAGATAGTGTGGCAAATATACAGTACATCTTGCTCAGCAAAGATATCTATATAAAACTCAAACAGGACAATTGCTGCGTCCATAAAATACGCAGTCTTTGTGCCTTGGCAGCGTGATGGTTAGGCGCGTAGCCCAATCTTATGCAAATGATCCCGTATGCTGCATTGCGTTTATCCAATCAGCTTAAACAGCACACAGAAAACCTGCAGCTCTAGTAGCTACTGCATTAGTATGGAAATAAAACATGACCTGGCATATCAAGAATGAATCAAATGTTGTGTATTATTGAAAACATCACACTTTGATCTATTTATAATTGCAGTTCATGTTGTGCATCGCCCTCATCGCCAATACTCTTTACAACTATAAATGGTAAGAGCGAGGAAAGTTACTTTAGTAACGAAAGTTACCTGGTCTCCGGTAATATCTATCTGACTAGCAAAGTATGCCTGTAATTAATTGTATAGCTTTGTAGTTCTTGATTTTACAAAATTTCGAATACAGACTACCTCACGTTAGACTTTATATTGCATAAATTAATAGGGAAATTTGCTAGCTATAAAACGTTACAAAAGAAAAGAGTTAGTGCATATTATGCAATACAGAGACAAAGAGCTTAGAGCCTGAAAATGGCAATGATTAAACTAGTTATTAATATTAATGTCCGCACTTCTGTTTTCAGTTCCTAATGCTTGGCTAGTGAGATTAACCAAGCTACGAAAATGATAGATGAGAGACAGCCAAGAACAAGCTAGCCAGCCTGCAAAACGTATTCCGTATTGTCCCGAATAGAAGACAAACCTGCCCCCTTTTCAAAGTGTACCTTTTTGAAGGCCAAATCTTGTCTTTTGGAAAGAAACGTTTTAATTTAGAAATACTTTTTTTATATGGCACACCACTGAACCTCATCATTCTTCTGCACCATCCAAGGCTGGCTTTGAACTCTGTGGGCTCTTTCGTGATTTCCAGTGGCTTCTGCTGGATATGGTTATTGGTTGTCCCTGATTTCTTTTTCCGGGTACCTACTGAGGCACTTGTCGGCTTTTAGGAAGCTTTTCTTTGACTATTAGCATCTTTTTTGAAAAGGCTGTGTAAGACATGAGTGTAAACAGAAGTATGATGCTTTGCTTAAAGGTGTACTTGACCTTTACTAACCCAGAAACACTGCACTCTCAGATACTCACTTCATACAATAAGTGAGGCGTATGTTCCGAATTGAGCAAACATTTCTCAGCTTTTGGCTGAATGTCTTAGAGCAGTGGTCCCCAACCGGTCCGTGGGTCAATTGGTACCGGGCCGCACAGAAATAATACATAACTTACATTATTTTCGTTTGATTTATTATCTAATTCTGAACAATGTTTTATTTTGGATAATTACCGGATTCTCTTCACCACATGTGTCGATGACTCTTGATGCATGTCATGATGCCTCGGTCACATGTCTTACCTCCATTCGCTACCTTCTTAAAGGGGCTGCTCCGGCCGGTAACACGTAATACATTACCGCTAAATTGAACCCCTAAGCGAGCAAAACGAACAAAAAACAACACAGTGGATTTGTGTTAATTATTATATTTAGAAAATACCAGTTTTTATGCCGATCATATTTTTGTTGTATTTATCCGCCACACCTTAAAGGCCCGTAAAAATATTGACTGACATTAAAACGGTCCGTGGCGCAAAAAAAGGTTGGGGACCGCTGTCTTAGAATATTGGCATAGTGTTGATTGTAATCTTCCCACTAGACATAGTGTGTGTGTGTGTGTGTGTGTGTGTGTGTGTGTGTGTGTATGTACAGTACAGACCAAAAGTTTGGACACACCTTGTGTGTCCAAACTTTTGGTCTGTACTGTACGTATGTATGTATATGTATATATAGATAGAGAGAGAGAGAGAGAGAGAGAGAGAGAGCTCTAACCACTAATCTTAACCTTGTCCCTAATCTTAAGCAATTAAAATTGTTTTGAGTGGGCCCATATTAAAAAAAAAAAAACCACCATCTGCATCTCAGTCTTCTAAATCAACCATCAGCGTTTATGCCTCCAGTATTCAGATCTATATTTGGAAGATATTTTTTGGAGCAAATTTTTTTGGCAGTCAAGAGTTGTGATTATCTCTTCTAACAGATTTGATTTTTTTTTTCCAGTTTGGCCTGCACATATTTGGTCTTACAGATGCTCAGTACAAATTTCTCTTTGGTTCTATGATCATTTCAGCAGATGTCTCTATTAGTTTTAGGCATGTTTTGCATTCGGTTTCTTTCCTCTCTCGATAAATTACATATATATATATATATATATATATATATATATATATATATATATATATATATATATATAAAATTATTTAAAAAAATTTCTTCATTCTTTCCTCACAGAATACCGAGCCCTGATCCACCTGAAGCACAATGAATTAAAAACACAGTGCATCTTGCATGTTACTGCCATCTTATCTGCGTCTAGGTGTTGTTTATGTGTACTCGCACAGACAAGTGTGTGTACACGTGACTATGACTAACGACTTTCCCTCTTAAGTGTGAGAGAAGACCTCAGGCTCAGGGAGCACAGAGATTAATGACATTATCACAGCAACTAGAGGGAAATAAAAAATGACCATTGCCTCCTTCTCCGTTCGCATAAGATGCAGCCGGCTGATAAAAGCAGGCTCACATGCCCTTAGCCGAAAGGTGAACACCAACACAAGCGCTGTAAGTTCTCACTGTCACAAAATGCATTGCAGAGCCATTGCTCAGGAAAGTGAGCATGTGAAGATGACTCTTGTACATTACAAAAAAACACCTTCCACAGCCGTTTCTAAAGCTATTTACCCCAAATCTAAGACATGATAAACACAATGCAATCGGTCCATTTAGCAATTCCGGCTAATATAATGGTCCAGCCTGCCAGTGTAGAGTTACTTAAACAAGAACAATGCTCTGCCGTCTTTCCATATGCACTTGAAGTGCAATACTTCCTAATTGTTCTATTTAAAACATCTGTCCTGACACCTACATATGCCCCTAAAACATGAACCTTAAAGGTGACAACAAACTATTTGATAAAGCTTACTCTAGTTTAATTATTTCTATGAAGGGGAGAAAAATGCTTTCACATCTAGAATAAGTGATTGACCACTCAGGTCAATTTTCTAAATTACAGTTAAGCTTTAACTGGGTTTCTGTCGCCATTTTGCTTTATTTCTTTGTGCTTTATCCAAATGGAAAATATAACTATGGTCCATGAATCTAAAAAAAAATACCCTGCACACATGTCAGGTTTGGGTTATTTATGGTTTGGACTACAAGACCAGACGCAGGACACAAAGCTCAAGAAACAATTTCATACTGTAATTTAAGCAGTGTTTTTTGGATTTGCCATTTCTGTTCAAAGATACTTTCACTTTTTGATTCAGGACAGTGAGTGCTAATGAGAACTAAACAAAGGCAGCAGGACCCATGACTGTCTTTTGTGTTTTTTAAGATTTTACAATATTTGAGATAGCGATTTTGCAATTATTGACTAAATAAAACAGCTACATTACATATTAAAGACAAACTAAGCATCAAATATAAATGAAACATTATCTGTCTTGCATTTATCTATGTAGAGTCATATGCAGAGCTTCCAACGTAAACACAATGTAAACATTAGCCAAAAAAGTTCAACAGATTCAAAGTTGAGTTACGCAAATGCCTAAAGCATTTTATACTATTAGACCTTGTGCCTCATTTAGATTATGAAAATTCACCTGAATATAGTTCATGCCTCCGCAGTAGTCTTTAGGAGTGGGATCTTCAGACACCAATTTTTATTAGCATTAAGACAATCTCAATTTAATCACACTTGCCCTTTAATCATAAAATTAATTAAGAGTCATAAATGCAGACTAATGCAATTCGGTCCGATACGGATGTATGGACAAATGTTTATGGGAACCTGACTGTAAGATTCATATGTTCTTTCTGAACATCTCATTCCGCATTCAGTCCCTATCTGCAGTTCTAATAACCTTTGGAGTGCACTTGTGAAGATTCAGCCACAACCTGTTAAATAAGTCAGGTTCTGAGGTAAAGTCAGGAGGCCTGGGGTGCATTCGGTCTAGCAGGTTGCGGTCACAGCTCTGTAGCAGGCAACTCATGATCTTCCACTCCAACCCATTTACAGTAAACAAAATCGTCAAGTAGTTTGACATTGTCATGCTGGAACAGGTTTGGGTGTCCTAGTTTAAGTGAAAAGAAAATGTAATGGCCCCACATCCAAAGACATCTTATACAATTGTGTGATTTCACCTTTGTAATGAAAACCACATCTGCCTTATGTCCACATAATGTATATCAACATCAGAAGATGTAAAGCATTAATAAAAACAAATAAATAAAAGTCTTGTATATGGACAGTGACTCAATACAGGTCTAGTTCTAGTTAACGCTTAATCAAAGCAATTTTAATACAAATTGTCAAAAAGCTTCGTTTTTGAGCAGTTTATAAAATAACACGATTTGCACTTTTTTTTTTATTTATTTATTTTTTATAAATCTTAATCCTGCATTCACTTTTGCATGTGCCTAAATAAAGCCGCACAATATTAAATAGACCTCACGGAATTATTTTTTCGATTGCTTGGAATTCATTTTCAGCAAAGAAAACGAAGGAAAAGCTGACTAAGCACTCGTCTGCTGCGCTCACAGCTTACTTAATGTATCATTTTTTGCAGAACAGAAAGTAAAGCCAGTCTTAAGAGAACACATTGATGTTGTGTACCCCCTCCCATAACACATCTTTAAACCAATTTGTACAACTAATATTCATCAATGGTTATGTCCAAGTAGTGCGGTTCAAATCCTTTCTAAAACCTTGATTACAACCAACAGACCGTTAGACATGTTTGTTTAAAGTGGGAAGGTAAATTTACCTCACAATAATGCCTTTCCTCCCCTTACAAGATTGGATAAAAGATAGTTTGTGTGAAACAATGACTTTCTCAGCTTTTTATTATATAAATATAATTTATTCCAAAAGATACTTATGCTTAGTGTAAATCTTTACTGGAAGAAAGAGGGAAAAAAAGACCAAATGCGGATTCGTTTCCATTCCTTTGAAATGTGGAGAGGTCGGGATCGATGAATCAATGCCTTTAAGAGGAATGGATTTGGTGAATTATTAAAATGACTTCTTTTAAAGATGAAGGGCGTGTGGAGCTAAGGGTAAGATTACAGACTTAGCACATTAGCGCTGCTTCCCTACTGAATAGTCGGAGCACTGAATAGAAAAAGTGAGCGACTTGTTTGGGTTAGCTTATTAAATTTATCCCGTGCCATCTTCCTCGCTTCTGTTCTTGCATTAAGTAACAGTTGGCACCAAAACACTAACACGTGTGAGGTAAAAAAAAAAACAAAAAAACACTGTTTCCATCACTAAGCTTCAAACATAATATCACCAAAGAAGCAGCATTTATTTATATCAGCTGCCTGGTGCATTTTAAAGCTTCCATATGGGCCTGAACTTGAAAGTACATGATCTTGATCCATGTACAACTCCAAGGCTTTAAATTTAAACACAAAACCTATAATCCGTCTGACACTCATCCATATTCTGGACATGCGGAACCACAGACATGCACATGCACTCGCTGTTTCTTTTCAGGGTTTTTTCTGCCTGCTAGGAGGCTGAGCCAGCACTTGACAGCTAAAGGATCAATGTAATCGCTCGCTAACACAAGAGGGGTTTCATTCTTAATGACTGCAGTGGCCTGCTCAGACCAGAGCTGCAACTTTTTCCTCAGACTTTCCATTTTTTCCTCCCTCAAGATACCGTAAAAAAAAAATGCCAATATTCGTTAGATGAAAATACAAACATCATAAAATTGTGGAATTCTACAGACTTAAAAAAGGAAGAATAGTACAGACCATGTTGTTAGGGATTAAGTCAACAAAAGTACAATCACCACCATATAACTAAACAAACTTTATTTGAACATACTTTCCCCATTTATTGCTCTACATTTAATGCATTTAATGTCTAACATTATAGCAGCTATTGAATCCTAAAGACTTTCACATGTTGGAAAACCGTCTCAAGGAAAAAACCTTGGCATGCGAATTATGCGCCGCACCTTCTATATGTCCGATATCAACATTCTTTTATGATCATACAACCAGAGTAACAAAGAAGTAGCCACGTGACTGCAACCACACGACTTGCAAACACGTTCTCACTTCCAACTCATTACATATGGACGCGTTCATCAGGATCCCTTGGCATTGTATTTTTTAAATGTACAGGGATTCACATTTCCACAGAACTCTGAACCGGAGTCTGCTGCGTTGAAATTTGACGTGTTAGGTAAGCGGACTGCCCCGAAGTCATATTTATCCAGCTCTCTAAATTATTTTGGATTTTAAAATTCACTCGCTGCCTGATATCAGTGAGAACCAGCGTTCAGCAACGTTCTCACTCCCAACTAACCCTAATCCTGCACGTTGGTAAATGGCACCCAAGGGGTCCCTAGGGCGTTAAAAGGTGATGCAATGGGATTCTGACAATCGCGTCCATGTGTGATGAGTTGGGAGTGAGAATGCATAGGGCTTGCGAGCCAAATTGCATTTGCAAGAGAAGCAGTGTTATGAGCACGTAGGTCTAATCATGTATGAATTCTTATAAAAAATTCAGAGACTAGTTTGGCAACAGATGGCAGCACAAGGCTGCGCGCACAGTCACAGGGAGCACTGAACTACATAAATCAGTGTACCAAAAGACATTGTCCTGTGTACATCTGGAGCTGTGCAAGTGCTTCTGACCACACGCATTACCACGTAGGTACCAGGTCACGAGCTTTTCCTCACACGCTGACGTTTCTCGCAGGAACCAACATGATCTCACTTCCGCATCCACCATACTTGGCAATACTTTGCTTCTGCAATCTTCACCCTCTTAAAGATCCAGCTCGAAGGTTTTGACACCATTGAGGAAATCCAGTGTAAATAGCAAAAGTTGCTTGATATGCTTCGAAAATGAAGACTTCCAGGGCACGTTCCAGAAGATGCAGGATTGCTGGGAGCATTTTTCAAGGTGATAGTGTGTAAAAATAGATTAATAAAGTATTTTTTTGGTACAGAAAGCTAGTCTCAAAACTTTCAGATGTCACCTTGTATCAAAACTAAAAGAGAAGAAATATTACATATCATTCAAATAGTATAAAGACTGAAATGGGTGTGGTTAAATACTTGGTGTAGAATGTTCTCCAGACCCTTTCAGCAAACATCACTTGATTGTTTCTGCATTTATTTTGTTCTTAAATATCAATTATACGTTTTTAGCACTGCCATACAAGTTTCAACTAATTTGCTGTTACTCTATAAACATATTAGACCGAGAGCATTAATACAAATCTGGCCAAGCTGATTTAACAAAGTATAATAAAATGTTCTTTCTGCAATAATGCATATAATCAGGCAAAAAAAAAAGGTAATAATCTGCTGGAGTTCACTCAGGTGAATAAAAACAGCAAAGATTCATAAAATGTGGGGCCTGATTCATTTAATACATCACGCATCACAGAAAATCATCAGTTTCCTTCCGCTTTACATGTAATGGGAGTGTTATGCTTTGATATTTTTTCAAGGACCTTTTCACCATTTGAAAGAATTTATTAGTCATTTATTATTATTTTGGTTTTAATCAAATGGGAGCAACGCCGCTCGTATATACACGTTACATTTTTAAATATTACATTGACATTATCCTCAAAACCACAGTATTACAAAAATTATTTTCTTTATCCATTGAACATGACATTTTCAGATTTATTTTTTTATTTGAGTGTGCTTTTGTGAAGAGGTAAAAAAAAAAAATCATTTAGTCCTCCACCATGTATAAAATTGTTCCTTTGTGACGCATGTGGACATGTTGACCTTTTCTTATTTAATCGGTGCGAATATTGAAAAAGCACCAGTATGGGGGAACAATGAGGAAAATGCCGCAGGTTACCGGACTTTTAGTCGATTCAAAACATCCATGCACAGCGTTGGTCTTGCATATGGGGTGTTCTTCCACAATCTTTTGAAGCAACAATTATTTTAAAAAAACTGCCATCTTTCTTTGCCATTTCAGATTTAATTGGGGGCTAAAAATAAGAAAATAATTTCAAACGAGATGGCAATTAGGGCCTGAGCTTCTTTTATTCGCCTTAAAAAATAGGCAACGAATTGTGTTAAAGTAAAAGCCATGGACAACATTTTTATCATCTTTCACAAAAAGGTTTCAAAGTAGATACCAGTCTGTCATTGTTAGCTGACTCTCTACATACTAAAATGTACTGCAGTGGCCATTCTTTTATATTTGGACTCATCAATATTTCATTTGAAACAAAATATGAATAAACAACTTACTTGAACCAATGCTGAAACCAACGTTTCATTCGAGTCACCAGCCTCCACTATTTTTGCACTAATATATGAGGCTATTATCTTGATGGGAAGGTTACATGAGAGAATATTCCAGAGCGCTAACAATTGTTTGTAGGCAAAATACACCAAAGTGTTTTTCTTATGTGGAATAGATATTTATTCGACACAAATTAGAATAAGAAGCGCTATTCATTTTGAAACTTATGAAACAGCATTTCACAGTGTATTTATAGCATTTATTTACTTATGGTCAGGATTGTAGTGATTTACATTAGGTTACTACTTTGTATTTATATGCTAGGGAAAATAAAAGCAATTTAGTCCTTTAGAAACTGCAACTGTGGCAGTGGGAATCATCAAAAAAATAAAAGTTCATGCGCATCTCTAGTTCTGAGCTGAGGTTGAGAAACTTCACACCATCCTGACAGTTCTGTCATTTTCTCCCAGTAATTGCAGACACAGATACAGTAATGGCACTCCGTTACATATCCCTTATATAGACTCATTCCTTTACTTCTTTGAAAGGGAAATCTTTTGAAGAACATCCTCACAAGGTCAAAACTCCATTCGCTCTGGAGATATTTTACCACACACACAAAACCAACCACCCACCCACCATCCCAACGGTGCTGATGCTCCATCTTGTCACTGCAGGTATAGAAATCTGAGCCTTTAGACTTTAATCCGCCACTCAGCTTTCACAAAGCTCTCAAACCCACAAACACACACACACACGATTTGTCTCTTCGGGGACTCCAGTGCACTTCATCCTTTCTCTGAAGTAACCGCCAAATGAGTGAGAGACAGAAAGAAGGGCTAATCTAGGCCACACTTTGCAGAAGGAAAGATTGCGGACAGAAAGAAGGATTCATGGGCAATGCTAATGCGAGAAATGCACCTTCAGCATTAACGTACGGAAGATAGGAGGAGAAGAAGGGAAGAAAGAAAAGGACGATAGATTGCATTTGAGGTGAGGGAGGACATCGCAGACGCTAAATTTCAGTTCATCGAACCCCAGAAAGAACCATTAGTCATAAATCTGGTGAGCTCAAGTATCAGTGAGGAGTGGGATGGAATAAAGGGGGTACAATGACCTTCACTAGGCGACGCGAACCTATAACGTCTAACGCGCTGTGACAGTTCTCCTGTTATGGCTCTCAATTCATCTCTCTCTGCTCTTTATATAACCTTTTCTGTCTTATACCATCTCACAGAATGTGATTTCTTCAAGCAAGATATATTCCAGGACCTATTTCTTTATATTTCCTGGAATATTTCATCAATGTGCTCTTTTTTTTTTTATTCTCTTAGCTTCTGTGAAGCACAGCTAAAATGTAGCACAGGCTAGAATGTAAATTAAAGTTCATTAAGTAAAACATTTTCTAGCTGCAGTGTTAGCCAGCCAAACCTCCAGCTATCCAACACACTGGTCAGCTTTTCAACCTACTTAACTTTTGTTCCTAGACAGTGATCATTCGATTTGTAATCTGGTGCAGTACCTAATATTCTAGCTAGCTCTACCAAGGGCTTAAATTAAGACTGATGGATGCTTATCGGGCTAGCGTGTTAGAAAGCACATGTTATCTAGCAGCAGTAGTAGCTAACTAGTATTTCTTGCTAGCTATACAGTCTCTAGTAGATGCAATTTCCTCAAGCAGGACATGTTCTTGGGATTTTTTTCCTTTACCTTCATAGCCATCTGATATAATCAGTGTGTGCCTCCTATTCTCTTAGTAATTTGTGTGTTGCTAGCTTTCACTAGCTTTGGTATGCAGTGTGATTCTAACTAACATTAGCCAATATGTTAGCTACGTATTTCTCGATGAACACAAAGAAAATATAAAAGCCTACAGTGTTAGTGAATGCGATTTCCACAAGCAGGACATGTTCCAGGGTGTTTCTTTTAACCCTTTATTGCTATCTGATATCATAAGTGTGCGCCTTTTAGCTCATGTGTCGAGACAGACAACTTTAGCTTAGCTACACAGTAAAATGGATGAAAACTAGCCATTGGCTAAATTCGGTACAATGCATCAAATAGAAACATATGGAAATACTTTTTTCCCTCTCAAGTCTCTAGTTATTTTTTATTTTCTTGGTGTCAATAGCGAAACCCTGTTTTCACCACTGAAAAGTTCTAATCTTTTCCTTCACCTTAAGAAGGTTGACTGAAATCTTTTTCCCTGTAGTGTCACACCTTCATATCAATATCAGTTTTTAATTTAGTGCTGTAGTAGCAGCGACTGTAGAACTGAGCGGGTTTTTTTTTCCCTCTTTTTTTTATTGAATAGGGGCTGATATCAGAAAACGAGATTAGGCCCGAAAGGGACAGAGAAACTGAAAAGTCTGTCCGCTCTATGGTAAGTTCTTAATTAAAACTGAAAATGATGGCAATCCACAGTAGAAAAGACTCAGTAGAGAGGTTATAGTGGACAGAGAGAGAGAGAGAGAGAGAGAGAGAGAGAGAGAGAGAAAACTGATAGACTGATATTTGATGCTTCTTTCTGTCTGCAAAGAGCACTAAGAAACTAAACACACTCTATTTAACATAGTTTATTTATCAGCCATTTGGATTTAGTCCTGAATTCTTCATTGCCAATATTCACTATTTGCCCTCTCCACCTGCTGTCGAGTTCATTTCAGGCCACCACACCAACTCTGCCTGCGTTAAGATCAAACAGCTTGTACTGTACATGTATACTGAAAAGAACAAGCTACTGAATGTCTTCTCGCCACCTTTTTTTTTATAGTAGGTGCGAT
>NC_060911.1:7033711-7041211 GCF_014805685.1 Silurus meridionalis | reverse complement strand
ACCTTAAGATGAAAGGCATTGGGGCGCGCAGGAAAATGACGTCACCAACACCTGGCACGTGGTTGTGGAATACACATGGCTGTGCTGTATGAGTTATTCGAATGCGTGTTTTGAATAAAAGGAAGGAATGAACGCGTGAAGGTGAAGAACTAGCACGTTTGCACATTTTTATTGATGATTTAAATAAATAAATAACGATGAACGGGCGTTTACCATTGAAGATGTGGCGCCCCAGGTGGAAATCCTTAAGTCACGTGATTTGCGTTTGGGGAAAACAATGCATCTGAGCTGATGTGACTAGAAGCAGTTTCTATTTCTACTAATGGGGCTGCTTGTTCTAAGTTCTTTGACCTTTGCAATCTTTCCCACGACTCTTATTTGCTCTCATGGCTCTCATTTGCATTTTATGGGAACCACATTGCAGTTTCCAGCAAATGTTTGTCTCTGTCTATATGCCTATAAAATGTCTACCACCAGTAAATCTGGACTATGCAAAATGGACCATCTTGGCAATGCTCCTAGACAGTTATTTATAGTCCCAGAAGAGCAGGCATCAATCTACTTGAAAAAGCAGGGATGAGAAATGCATTGACAAGACCACCATTCAGCAGACTGATTTCCAAAGCCTGTAAAAAATTACGTGTATCATGGGTTGCTCACAATACACGTGAACGTACACGGTTTCCCATACTTAACATGTTTCCATGCACATCCATCAGTGTTCGAAATCTCGCATGAGTTCTGTCATCTATGCCTTATCACCCAGGCGATTGGTTCGTTGTATCGGCATGGTGGGACTTCGGAAGTAAATCGACCAGTTTACAGTTTTACGGTCTTTCAAGAATGTTGTGATTGGTTAAAGTGGTTTCCTCTTCCAGAACCTGTGCTACTAAAATAAACCAAATGTAAATTCCTATATCTATATTAGATTTTTAGGTGTGCCAGGGTTCTAGTTATATACAGTACCTCACAAAAGAGAGTGCACCCCTCACATTTCAGCAATTAATTTTTCCTTCTTAAGGGAAAATACTATATTCATACTATAGAAATTAAACTTGGATATATTTTAGTCAACGTGCAGCTTGTACAGCAGTATATATTTGCTGTCCTCTAAAATTACCTCAACATACAGCCATTAATGTCTAAATATCTGCCAACAAAAGTGAGTACACCCTCAGTGATCACAGCTGTACGGCGCGTAATCGTGCAAAGCCACACGTCCTATTATTCGCCATGTTTTAATCTGCTTGACAGGACCATACAAATTTGTGTATTTTGTATTAGAGCAGTGTGGTGCTTTGAGTACAATTCTCTCATACTGAACACTGGACGTTCAACATGGCATCTCATGATAAAGAACTTTCTGAGGATTTGAGAATTGGAATGATTACATAGGGACCTTCTTAAAAGGTTTCCTTCAAGGTTAATGGTTCTCACTTTTTAAATAAGGCCTGGAGCTATTGTTCTCCTCTGCCTAAGTGGAAGTACGGGCTGTTAAGTTGCTGGCACGCATGATTGATTTAAGTATACGGGGCAGGACAAATATTTTGACTTGATCAAATGAAAACCTTCATTGTGCACTGTTTGCATTTGCATAGTTAAGGAATCATGGCTTCCTAAAGCCCTAGAAGTTTAAGGTAGAGATTTAAAGTTGAATGAGGTAGTTTTTAAAAAATCTCAGCAGTAGTCGATGTGGGTTTAACTGGTTTGACTGAATTTGTGAGGGCAAATCTGTTGAAGGGCAATTAAAAAAAATGAGGTTTCTGCTGGGAAGTAGCAAGAAAAATCTCACGGATATGAGTTGGATATCCAGCACTAGTTCTGATTTCATTCGCTTTTTTAATGCTAATGTTAATAAAGAATTCACATTGGGATTGCTCATATGTGGCATAAATAGGTTATTAGCTGTTTTTTGTTGTTTTGTGCTGTTTGTAGTTACCAGCTGTGCTCCGATCAGTGTGAACCTTTTGTAGCATAAACTACACCCGAGAAACGCTAATTATAGTGTATTTTTAACCGTTATAAAGGAAGCGATGTACCAGTAGGCACTTAGGAGAAAATGTGGTTATTTCAGTAAGTTGTAATGCAGAACTTAGAAGTCAGTCAGCAGTTTTTTTTTTTAAATCAGCAATGAATTTTGAAGCATTTTCTGCTGATGGTGTATATAACGTGTGTGTGTGTATTAAATTAACTCTATAGGCCTAAACCATTTCCTCTTTTAATACATGATTTAATAATCTGCTTCTGAAATATTATTTGACCTTCTTGTCGCAGTTTTTTAAATTTATTTGTTTTATTTAATTACATTTTTTAACTCCTCTGTGACTGGGGGGTCTTATGAACTCTTCCCATGTTAACTCGAACTGAGAGTTGTATAAACGTTAGCTCAGTGATGCCAGTAGGAATTCTGAACACTCTTAGCATTAAACCCGCTACCCCCACTGTCCCCAAGCTTTTATTAATTAAAGAGCTTTTATGGTTTCCTTCTTTGGGGTTCAAACCAGTTGAACTTTATTTCCAGGGTTTATTTTCTAAATAAGGGGGAAAATATTGAAAGCATTTTAGCTAAAGGCTACAAGAGAACAAAATAGGGCCACCTGAATCCTTTCTGAAAGAAATCTGAAAGCTCTATATTTACAAAATTGACGTCATTTGAACAGCAGTGTGTTGCCCATGCTGATCCTCTTTATAGTACCACGTTTCACCACAAATCTGGACCAAAACAAGTCATATATACACCATATATACTGTTATATACAGTCAAAAGAGACTAGGACAAAGGTTCTGGTTTTGGGAGTCATGTGACTCCGCCTTTGTAGGTGGCACGTGAGATAAAAGCATGCGGTGGTGCATTCCTCATAACCACGTTGACTCGATGCTTCTTGCGAAGTCACTTGTTAACTGTAGCACTTTGTTTCTGTTCTCAGCTCCTAGGATAAAAATATACAATGCGGACTAAAGAAGATGCACCAGGTGACCGGTGAGTTTAACCACTTCCTGTTGGCACATGTGGAACTACAATGTCACACTTGTCACAACCTGTTTGCTTTCTTCTCTTCACACAGTTGGCATTTAGTAGGAGTCGTTTTCTTTATCCTCGGACTGGGAACACTGCTGCCGTGGAATTTTTTTATGACTGCCTCTATGGTAATGATTTATGTGCGTTTGACAAAGCGCATGTTGCACGTGTATGCACACTCGCATTCTACTGTTTTGCATGCTCCTTTATCTTAGCAGGAAGTGGCTTGCTTTCGATGGAACGCCTGCAGTGAAAAGCTCACGTCTTGGATAAGATTATTATTAGTATTATTATTATTTAATCTGGTACTTTGAGCTTTGTTTGTTTCCCAAATCTTAAGCATTTTAATGGAGGTTGAGGATTTGTCCTTAAAGAGAGAGAGAGAGAGAGAGAGCTTAATATGTACCAAGTCACAGGACTTCTAGTGCTTCAACTCTTTCAACAACAACAATCGTATGCTGCTGTAGCGATTTGGGTTGTCGCCGGTTTCCAGGGCTACGTAAACACTGTGTTTGCTGAGCTGCAATTTAAAACCAGTAGACCAGACTTAACTTTTTTTTTATCCAGCAATGAGTGTTTCCTTATAATACACAAAAACAGCATTGAGTAAAATCCGATTTTGTGACTTTCATAACCGCAAGTCAGACTAACATTAAAAGCACTTAGTCATTACAAGTGAAACAATTTGAAGACGATTTGAGCAGAATTAAGCAGAGAGTACAATAAATGCTGGTTGTGGATCGGTGGGGGATAAACTAGTTATCTTTTAGTAGGGCAAAGTGATCTCATCCATATGTCAATAATATTGACCTCATGGTTAATTACGTCACATATTGATCTATAGTCTGACTGGAAGCAGGCGATTTGATGCTGAAATATCCACGGTGGTGTTGCGGATGTTGTCTTTTTTTTTTCTTTTCTAAATTAGACCGTAAATGTGTTCATTAAAAGAAAAAGAAAAAAATACAAAAATATAATCATTTTAAATTCCCTGGAAATGGCAGTTATTTTTTCAAAGGGATTGCACTAAGATGAAAAGAAGTTTGAGCTTTGATCGTTGTACAATAGACCAGATATAAAAAAGAAAAATGCTTTCTTTTTCACTTGTTGAGGTGAACATATTGTTTTTTATTCATTTTTAATTCATCTATACCAAATTATAATTATTTTTTTACTCATGCATCTGATTCATCCCTATCCATACATTTCCCTTGTTTCTGTCCTGTGTAGCATGTCTGCTGTGTTGTAATCTAATGATTACTTTTTTTTCCTGTTGTTTTTTTTTTTTTTTTACAGTACTTCAATAACAGGCTGAACACGTCTGAATGGATCAATGGGACAGTAACGGCCACAAAAGAGTACTATTTTAACAACTGGATGACTTTGCTTTCCCAGCTGCCCCTTCTGCTCTTCACCCTCCTCAACTCCATCCTCTATCCACGGTGAGAGACTGCAGGATTTAGATGTTGTACAGAGAATGAAAGAAAGCTATTTAAATTTATTTATTTATTGACAATTTTGCCCGCCCCAAAAAAAAAAAAAAATACTAATCAAATGATTTCCTTTTCCACTTTCAGTTTGGTTTGTGGTGAGGTTAATGTTCGGTGATATTGGCCTCATTGACCTTTCCTGAAATGAACACATGAGCCGTGAAGGCTGCGGGAGTTAATTTTAACATCATATATCATTAACCCTGCTCAATAAACCTTTTCTGACAGGATCTCTGAGAAGGTGCGGATAGCGGGCAGCCTGGTCTTCATCCTCATCCTCTTCATCCTCACAGCCGCCCTGGTGAAGGTCCCAATGGGGCAGGACCGCTTCTTCTCCATCACCATGGCGACCATCTGGTTCATAAATTGTGAGTGCTGGTGTGTGTTTCGTTTTTGTTTTACCTCTTCATTAATTAATTTATTTTTACTTAAAGACATTGTTCTTTATAGTCTCATTTAGTGGAAAGTCAGCAGTTCTTGTCATCATGTTAATTGTGTGTGTGTGTGTGTGTGTGTGTGTGTGTGTGTGTGTGTGCTTGCATGCATTGTAGCATTCGGAGCAGTGCTGCAGGGGAGCCTGTTCGGTTTGGTAGGATTGCTGCCTCAGACATTCAGCGCAGTGTTCATGAGCGGACAAGGCCTGGCCGGGACATTTGCCGCTCTCGCCATGTTGTTCGCCATCGCAAGTGAGTCACGCAAACACGCTTCTACACCGACCCACACTGTGTCTCTCTGTGGTCAGTTGGCACTATGTAAATGCTTGATTAAATAAATGTGGTATATTGATCAATAGGGTCTGTGTTATGTCACAGGTGAGACAGGTGAAGAAACTGCAGCTCTTGGATATTTTATCACTCCATGTGTGGGGACTTTGTTAACTCTGATCAGCTACCTGATGCTGCCTAAACTGGTATGTACGGTTTTTCTTTTCTAATTGGGATGAATAAAGCATCCGTCCATCCACAAAATGTGGTAGTTTAGTTGTTAAGATGTTGGACTTCCGGTCAGAAAGCCACAAGTTCAGACCCAAACACCACCTCAGGGCCCTTAAACAAGACCCTTAACCCTCAGCTGCTCAGTCGAGATAAATAAATACTTGTCTGTATAAAGCTTTCCCAAAAAAACCCAAATATATTCCCATTTTTTACAGTTAGACTGAACAACAAATGGCTTTCTCACTACACTATAGCGCTTACTACATATATACACTATATGACCAAAAGTTTGTGGACATTCGACCATCATACTCTTGTTGTTTTTGGACACGTCTATCCAGATGTAGTCCCTCTTTTGCTGTTATAATACTTACCACCGTTCTGAACGGAAGCTGAAGACGTTTATATGCATGTGTTTTGCAGGAGTTTGCGAGTTTTTACTTCAACAAGAGTAAAGAGCAAATCTACGAGGTCAGTGCTTCCGGGGAGCTTTTACCTAAAGGTACAACCACAAACTGGGACACACACACACACACACACACACACACACACCACACTACACTGATCTGTGTGAACCAGCATGAAGTGGCATGTAATACGATACCGATAATGCAGTGATGATTCCCAAGCCGTATATAGACATATCACCAGACACAAGACATACATCACAATGGCCTCACAATCCGATCTAGCAAATGCTGCTAGATTGGATTAAACAAACAAACAAAGGGATTATAATAAATGCACATGGACTCTGCGCATCTACCCTGCATGCAGAACAAAGATCATGCTCATTAATATTATATGAACCGGAGATGCATTATGAATGAGCCTTTCATTAGTGGTAGTAGCCCAAACTAAACCCTGCCTTATGAGCTCCAGAATATATATATATAATGCTTTTCGGTGCATTAAAAATAATGCTTTCATTTGTAGAGCATATGCTCTGAATTGAGAAAATCTAGAAAATCATAGTCCGTGCAAAGGTTCAAAAATAGCATGTCCAGTGAACTTTCCTGAACAGTTATAACCCTACCAATTAGCTACAGTTATGACCGCACCATCCGAAGTCACGGTTGCAACCTGAACAGCCAATAAAAGACTAATGCCAACTCTTCTCTAATAGTTTGCTGTTTTTATGCAATTACAATGTCACATTCCCACAATGCAATAACGAGTCCTCTAACAAGGACATTATAATGATGTCTCAATTAAGACTTTGCAATCGCGCTACGTGACATCTTTCAGTCGCGATCATAGACACCGCAATAACGACCTTGTATTCCCTTGTAACAATTCTGATCGCAATCTTTTAGCACAGATATGACATGAAATTCCAGTGTCGCAAATGTCCAGATCGCAGAGTAATGACTCGTCAACCCAACATCACAATGTTCCTGATAGAATCTCAGGGCTGGTGGAGATCATGTTTTGACCTTCCCTTTCGGAGTGTTTCCAGAAGCCATGTTTATGTTTGTGCTGTCATTTGAAAATGATTAGATTTTTAATCCACAGGTCTTGTAGGGGCGAATAATAATTAACTGTCCCTTGTTGCTACGAGGTTTGCATGATGGCGGATGAGCCATTCTCGCTTTTTTATTAGGGTTTCCAGTCATCTTGCAATCAAAAACTGAAATTACTTGCTAGCAACCCTGAAGCGCTGGACCACGACGCAGTCATGTTTACGTTTCAAGATTGTTTACTTTTCATTCAGTCCTTATCTCAAATGCAGTCACTTGTCGTGCCATAGCAACCGTGAGGGCGGTAAAGGCAGTTTCCTCTACAGCTCTTTTATACAACCATGTATATACTTCAACCTTAACTGTTTTCACACCACCTTCTGAATTCGAACACTTAAATCCTCATTTTGGGAGCTTATCTTCTCTTCACAAATTTAGATGGTTCTAACAGGTTTCACAAGCATGTCTGTCATGTTTTTTCACTCTTTCTCAGGTGTTCGGGAGAATGAGGACATCCAGGAGAATGGGGAGATGATCAGTGAGCTCACTGATTCGGTGCCAAATGGATCTCCCAGCAGTCCAGAGAGCGACGGTTG